>NC_048913.1:7498735-7543153 GCF_011077185.1 Oxyura jamaicensis | reverse complement strand
GGGGGGCGCAGCCCTATTGGCTATAGGAGCCCCGGAGCTATGGGTTATGGGCATCGCAGCCCTATAGGCTATAGGGTGCCCCGGGCTATGGGTTATGGGGGCACTGCCCTATGGGGTATAGGAAGCCCACAGCTATGGGTTATGGGGGCGCAGCCCCACGGGCTCCAGCAGACCCCAGAGCTAGAGGTTGGGGGGCGCAGCCCTATGGGCCCCCAGCCCTCCGCGTCGCAGCCCCGCAGGCCGTGGGGCGCCCCAACCCCGCAGGCTGCGGGACACCCCGAAGCTGCAGGTAATGGGGCACGGCAGCCCCACGGGCAGTGCCCAAGGGGGGGTCCCGGTGGCTGAGCACCCCCCCACGGGAGCCGTGTGCCCCCAGCCCTGCCTTGCTGCCAACCAGGAGCCCCCAAAGCTGCCCTTTTCACCCCAAACTGTCAGGGAGGACATCAGGCGCATCCCTCCGCGGCGCGTCCACCCGCACGCCCCCAAGCACAGGCGGCAGCCGTCCTCCGTTCCTTCAGTTTTTATTTGTTAAACTGCTAAAAATTCATCCAGGAAGGGGGAAAACATAAAAAAAAAAATAAATGTACACATTTAAATATCACCGCAATCACGTCGCGTTCCTACGTGCGGCCGAGCCTCCGGCACCGGGGGGACCTGAGTGGCGGGGGGGGAACCTCACAGCACCAGCGCCGCCGGGGAAAACGGGGCCGCTTCCGAGGAATTTATCATTTCCGAGGACTTTATCGCAAGAACATGCCTTCCTGCGACGCAGGGAGGGGAGGGCGGTTTTGGGGCCGGTTGAGGGGGATTTGGGGCCGGGGGAGGATGCAGGGCACAGGCGGCACGAGGACCGATGGCCCCTCGTGGGGACACCCCGAGCTCACCGCCAGCGGCCCCAAATTCCTGCTGTTTCACTCTGGGGGTGATGCTGGGACACGTGGCGGGGGGGGAAGGCGCCGGACACTGCGGCGGGCGCTCCCGAGGCGCGGGAGGATTTCGGCAGAGGCCTGACTACAGCCGGTGCGCACAAGGCATCCACCTCCCCCGGGCCCTGCCCCAGCCCCGAGTGGCTCGCGGGGGCTCCCCGGGCCCCCTTTCAGTGGGACGGGGGGGATTTGGGTAGAAAACGTCCAGCCCTGACCCCTCCCGGGGACGCGGCTCCGAGGAGCCGAAGCCAGCAAAGCTCGGTGGGGACGGAGAAGGACGGGGACCACGTCATGGCACTGCCGGCGGGCCGGGCTGCGGTTTGGGGCGAGTTTCCTACTTTTCAGCTATTTCAGGCGCTGGGTGAGAGATGCCGGCGGTTGGCGGCCCCGGGCCGGAGCTGGGCGCGTGCTGCTGACCCAAACTGAGCAGAATCTGCCCATTTCCACCCCCCACATCTCAAGCTGGAGAGGAAGGAAGGAAGGAAGGAAGGAAGGAAGTTTGTCCCAGACGGACACACAGGTTCAATCCCTTTGGATTTTTCTTTGTTTTAATCTTTGCGGAAGGAGGCACATGCAAAGATGATTTTGTTACTGCTATCAAGGCTAACGCCGGCCCACCCTGCCGCTCGCACGCTCAGGTTTACCAATATTCATCGTTTTGGCTGGAAAAAAAAGCATTCCCAGGCTATGAGGTGCTGCTTCAGCGGGCGCAGAAAAGCTGTGTACGTGTTTGGGCCGTTCACGGACACGGAATCTCCGAGCCTCAAAGGGAGCGGGCAGCGAAATCTCTGTGTGGGTGGAGCAAACCCAATCCCTCGTCTCCCTTGGGTGATTTTTGGAGTAAACGGCTTTCTGCTGCGGGATCCAGAACGACGCCGAACCCCCCACGCAGCCGTCGGAGACGTCAGACGGTGAAATCGGGTCGGGATCTTGCAGGAACCACCTCCCCCCCCAAAAGTGGCTGAGATTCGGACCCGGTCTCAGCACGTCCCCGGAGCGCGGCGCCGAGCCGGGGCAGAGCGGGGACGCTCCGTCCCCACCGAGGCGCGCGGAGGGACAGCAGGTCCCTGGTGGCCAGCGCCGCTGCTTCCAGCCTTCCCAAACACGTCCTTGCGAAAGCAAGTCCTGCCCATCCGATTCTCAGCTCTTTTCTTTTTGGCATTTCAACGCGAAACTGTCCTTTCTTCCTTCTTACGGTCCTGCACGGAGGACAGGAATGAGGCTGTCAGGCCAAAGGGGTGAGAGGCAAAGAAGGCATCGTGTTTGTTCGGAGCCAAGGTCACAGCTGGCCGTGCTGAGAGGTTTCTGTGCAGGTATTGCTGTTCTGTTCCTCACAGAGCCACGCTCGAAGCATGGGAACAATCAGTGCACACGGGCTGACAGCCTCCCGTCTGCGGGCATCGAGCTGGTTCTGACAAAACCACCGCCACTCGTGTTCCACAAAGAGTTTCTGAGCTACGAGGCCTCTTAAACCCCTGGAGGAAAAAAGAGAAAAAGAAAAAAACACAAAAAAAAACCTCAAGAGGCTACGGGATGGCAGGCTTCCCGCCTGCTCACCCTAAATCCTTGGCCTAGGTCACAGCAGAGAGCTCCGGCGTGAGCAGAGCGACGCGGATCCTGCGGGCAGGGAGCCGCCGCCCTGCCTGTAAACACGATTGGTTTAACTGGGGTCTGACCGGGAGCGGGCGGGCAGCACCGGGTGGACTTTATTGGTTGGTTGCGCCCCAATTCACAGCTTGAGCGCCTGCACGACAGACTTGGGAAGGAGAGGGAGAGCCCCGGGGAGGGAGGGGAGGTGGTGGTGGTGCACGGCTCGCGCCGCATTATCTCTTGGCTCGCACAAAGTACAAGGCATTGGTTTTGGGATAGTACTTCACGTTCTGTTTCTTGTCCATGAGGCCGCCGAATATGATCAGCTCCCCTCTGCCCTGCACCACCGTGTGCAGGCTGGTCTCGGGCGGCCCCACCACGGAGCTGCTATTGAACACTTTCCATTTGACTCGTCCCTTCTCCTTGGTGTCTTTAATGTCCAGCACGTACATCTGCATGGGCTTGCAGTTCATGCTCTGGTACAAAGGCTTCCCCACGTTGAGGGACTGCGGAGGATGGTGGCCCAGGCGGCGGGCGATGGGCGGCAGGGAATGGCCCTCGCCCTGGGCAGAGCCCGGCCGCGCCTCGGCGCCCGCGCCCTGGCTGCCTGGGGACCCCGGCGAAGCCACCAGGGGTGGGCTCAGGGCGGCAGAAGCCGAGGCGCCTTTGGAGGACAGGGCTTTGACGGCCTCCAGGCTCCTGCGCAGCGCGCCGGGCGAGACGGCCCCCGGCAGGGAGCTGGTGACGTGGGGCGGCGTGTGGATGCCGTTGGTCTGCTCGGGGGGGTTCCTCGCGCTGGCGCCGAGCGTCCTGCCGTCCGCGCCGTCCGTCTGGCAGACGGCGGAAGCCGGTTTCTGCTCCCAGCTCAGGTCGATGGACCCCAGGCGCAGGTCCCTCTGCTCCGGCAGCGACCCCCGCCTCGGCGCCAGGGCGAGCCCGGCTTTCAGCTCACAGCCTTCAGCAGCTCCGGGCGTGCTGGGCGACACGACCTGCACGGGGCTGTCCAAGGAGGCGCCGCCGGCCGCGGCGGCTCCGGGCGATAAGCTCCCCCCGTTGAGCACGGGCGAGCTGTCGCCTCTGGCCGGGGACAGGCTGCCCTCCCGCGATCCCGAGGGCGTCTGGCGCTGCGCTCTGGGCCGCAGGGTGCCCCAGCGGCCGTTCACGCAGGGAGCCTCGTCCGTGTTCCTGACGGGAGACTGGGAGCGGTACTCCCGCGTTTCGGGCACCAGGGCGGGCGGCGTGGCGCTGATGGGAGAGGGGCGAGAGTTCAAGCTGGGGCTGAGCGGGGCTCTCCCGCTGGGAGCCTGGCTGAAGACCACGACGCACTGTCCCACCTGGAGCAGGGGAGAGGAGGTCACGGGTTACAGCTGCAGGGTGGCCCTTCGAGCTCCGGGGAGGGAGCTGGGGCAAGAAGGAAGGGGCATGGGGCATCCTGGGCCTACAGGGGGTAAGTCGGACCAGAGACCCCGCTGCCTCCGTCCCAAGCCAGACTCACCCGGCAGGCAGGATGGCACCACAGCTCCGGGGCTCCGTGGTCTTCGTTCTCCACCTTGAGCGGCTGCCACGTCCAGGGGTTGGCGTGCATGTGCAGCAGCCAGGCGTCTTTGAAGAGCTGGGAAGAAAAGCGTGACGGATGCAGGAGGGCAGCCTGCTGCCAGGATCATCCCAGCGGGGGCAGAAACGGTGCTGTGCAGGCGAGCTGACCGGGATCTGAGCACCCTTCTGTGCCCACGGACAAGGCCCTTCGGCCACCTCTGCTGTCCCAGTACAAAATCAGGGACAAATCTTCCAGGTAAGCTCAGCGAGCTGCTCTGGGAGCTCCCGGGGTGCTTTTTGTTAACGAGAGGCAGCTCCAGCAGAAGTAACAACTTCTTTGGGAAGTCTGCCCCGAAGTTCTAGGTTTGCAGGACAAAATGCCACCCGGGTGCTGCGCAGAGCCCCCTGCTGCCCAAGCCAGCACCCAGGGCTCCCAGGTACAGCAGGATGCGTGCGGGCTGTGCCCCGCAGGATACTTACTGCGTTGGGACCGCCACAGCCACCAAGGATTAAAATGGTTTCGTCATCGATCACAATCTGGGGGGGACAAAGAAGAGCGTTTCAGACCGGGAAGGACGCGAAGCCGTCCCTCGTGCTGTCAGCAAGGCCTCAGAGAGAGCTGGGTTACGGCTTCTCAGCAGCACAGATGCTGCTGGATTCTGTCTGCCTGGGGATGAGGAGTGGAGCCAGGATGGAGAGCCGGCTTTGCTGGGCCCAAGGCAAAGCGGGATGCAGAGTTTGCCCCACGCGGCTCATAAGCCGGTCCCTTTTACAGAGGAGGGCAGTTACCGGCCCTGAAGCTGGGCAAACAGCAGAGGACTCAACGCTCCTCCTCCCAGGAAGGGTGAAAGGACCAGCTGGGAGGCCGCAGGCTTGTAGCAGCGTGCGTTAGGTGCTCACGGTGGGTAACTGGTCCCCTCCTCTCCCTTTGCTTGGATGGAGGGAAAGCCACTTCCACGCACAGTGGGATCTCTTTGGGGTGCTTCCATCCAGCTGGTCAGGCACTAGGCACCCCTGAGTGTCCTCCTGGGGACTGGGAAGGGGAGGCAGGGCTGCCAGCTGTGGCAGACACTTGTGTTGAGCCCGGTGACTCCCACAAGCTCCCTGCCCCGGGCAGGCACTAAAACAGGCACTAAAACAGGCACCGCCAGAGCCATGCACTCAGCGGGTACAATCCACAGTCACCTGAACCAAGGATCATGAGACCGGAGCAATTAAAAGGGCCCCAGGCAAAACCAACGCGTGATAACACTTCATTGATCTTACACGCCGCGGGGCTTGATCGCTGTTTCTCCTCTGATGGGTAAAACAGCAATTTGTTTCCCAGAAATGCTCATTACGGTTCTGAGTCGTGCAAGACACGGCGCGGTATCTGCCGGAGCGTTGGGGAGATTAAAAGTGCAACACAACAGAACAGCTGGCTGGGGAAAACAAGGGCCTGGCGGGCAAAAGGCTGCAGAGGTAACTCAGAAATCGGGCACTAGTTTTCGGACGACCCACAGAGAGCTGCCTGGAAGCTGGGAATTCAGCCGTGCCTGGTTTCTGCCTGGTTTATCTTTGGCAGCGCGTGCTGCCGGGGAGCCGAGTCAGTGAAGGAGAGCATCACCTGAGACTGGCCACCTCGCGGGTGAGGGCTGGGCCCGGAGATGTTTGGCTTGGACCAAGCCCACTGCTCGAGATCCAGCACCCAGACGTCGTTGCTCCTGCGGGGATGAGAGAAGAAACACTGAGCCACCGGCACAGCCGCTCCGCTCCAGTCCCAAACAAGCACCCGGCTGCAGCGCTCCTGGCTCCTGACGGTACAACCAGGCCCTCAGGGGCTTCCAAGTGCTGATTCAGGGCGGAGGTTTTATCACAGAATCGTTTTTCTGCAGGCTGATGCCTCGAGGGAATCTGCCCCGGGAGGTGAAAGGTGCAGCGAGGCAGCAGGCGTCCGCAGCGGGCCCGCAGCGAGCACCAGCGCAGCGGAGCGCGAGGGCAGGCAGGGTGAGCAGCCAGGGTGATCTCAGACTCCTCCGATCAACACACGGATCTGCACCCGCATGTGACCTTCCCACACGCCTCGCCTCCTCTCGGCCGCCCCAGTTCAGGGCACTGCTCTGAGCGGCGCTGAGTCACGCTGCGCTGCGCGGACAAGCACGGCGGCACGCTGATCTGCAGCCCGGGCAGCCGCAGCGAGCTGCCGGTGCCGACTGCCGCACAGGGATCCTGCTGGAAAGGGTCTCGCAGCCCAGCCCCTGGGAGATTCCCTTCTCAACGGCTGCCCCACGAGCACCACGGCACACTCCTCGCTCGCAGGGGAACTCACAGACGCCTTCGCCGCACGCTTACATTTGCCGAGATCCTAGCGAGCCTCCGAAGACGATCATTTTGTCTTCGATGACGCAGGAGGAGTGTCCTGCCATGGGAGGGGGGCCGTGCGTGGTCACGATGCAGTTCCACCTGGGGGAACAGGGAGGAAGACATTCAGCAGCGGCTCAGAAAGGATGGGCCTGGATGAACGGCAAACCGAAAAATCCCACGGGCCAGCAAAGTCCTCGAGAAAGCATTACAGAGGAAAACCTCGGGGGAAACCAACAAAGATCCAAATAATAACGAAACTAATTAGGGATCCTAATGTGCTCAACATTTCTAAAACATGACAAAGTCACAAGGCCCAGCTGGAAATATCGCCCCTTTCAATTAAGTTTGCCCTGAATTATTTCCAACGCAGTTTAATTACAGCGTTCTAACGACACTGCCCAGAAGAGCATCGGGTAATTGACACTTTTGATGATTAAAAGTTCTCAATGAAAGAGGAGCAAGAACCCTCGCTGCTTTGATACAGCATTTGCTCCTTTCTCACACAAGCATCAGTGAGAAAGTGTGGTCTAAAATCAGCCAGGTGCTGTTTAAAGGGAAAATTCCTGCCACCTCCTCGCTGGC
Source organism: Oxyura jamaicensis (assembly GCF_011077185.1). Lineage (NCBI taxonomy): Eukaryota > Metazoa > Chordata > Aves > Anseriformes > Anatidae > Oxyura > Oxyura jamaicensis. The sequence continues at coordinate 7,536,176 of NC_048913.1, read as the reverse complement.
TGCTGGAGCTGCAGAGGCAGAAAGCTTTCTGCACCAGGCACCTGCTTCATCGCCCTTCCCCTCCGTTTCGGATCTCCACCAAAAAGGGAAACCTCCAGGAGCTGAGGCTTTCTCCTTTCTTCCCTCAGAAGACCTCAAGCTCACAGCCAGGTGAGTTACGCGCTGGGAATATTCGCACCCAGATTTTGCCCGCCCCGGAGACGTTCCAAAGAGCACTGGGGTGGCGCTGGCAGGCTTCTGGCACGACAAGCGCCACCCCAGAGGTGTCAGACAGCAGCGCGAGCGAGCCTCCGGGCCCGAGCAGCGATGCCTGGCCTTCTTTTTGTTTGAAAGGGAGCCTCGCAGACACGCAGGATCAACCCCACCTTGGCACCAAGAACTCCTGCAGCTCCCCTGTCCCTAGCAGCCAGTCCCGGGGGGGCTGCGGAGACACCTCGGGCAGCTCCCCGGCTGCGCTGCGCACGCTTTTCTCCCGTGCTTCGAATCCTTCTCTTACCAGTTTTTGGAGGGCGAGTACGTGTGGATTTCATCGAAGAACCTCTCCGGCTGGTGCAGGGGGTAAGGGCTCGGCCGCGTCCACCCTCCGAAGAGCACGAGCAGGTCCTTGTAGACCACCAGCGTGGCGCCAGCCTTGGGAGAGGGGTACGAACCTGGGCAGGGACAGAGAAGGGGACGGTCAGGAAACCGCGCTGCAACACAGGCAGCAAACCCTACAGGCATTTTACCCAAGTGGGACGACGTGGAGGCTCCGCCTTTGAAAAAAAAGCAGCAAAGAAGGCAAAATTAGAGTTGGGAGCCTGGGAAACTACTGCCAATTTGTGTCATTGTAATTAGTAGGAGCCTGAAAGCACATTTCACGTATGGCAAAACATCTGTCAGTCACCGGCAGGAAATTACTAGCTTTCTAACGTATCCCTTTAAATTATTGCTTTAGCGCTGGATAAAAGCAGTAATTACCTCCCAATACCTACTCACTGCTCCCCAAGGACGGAGTGAGAAGGAACGCTAATTCTCACACATCCGGCGCTGCTCGTGGCGGATCGCTGGGAGCTCCGAGGCGGCAGCAGGAACCCAACCCCGTTTTCTCCAAGGGCGCGACCAAACCCAGCGCGCTTTGTGCTGGAGCTACCGGCAGCTCCTCCAAAAATCATCGAGGGACTTTTGCCCCCCCGGCTGGAGGCTCGAAAGGCTTTGCTCAGGCCAGGCACCTCCCGAGCTGCGTGCAGAAGCAAGATGTGGCCTCCTGCTGTTGAGCTGCCCTGTGCTCGCCACACGCATCCCGAGGGTTTCCCAGGATGCAAGGCACAGAGCTCGGCTCCCAGCCCACCGCCGCTGTGCCACAAGCCCCCCGCCTGCAGCCCGTGCCCCGCATCTCTCCGACCGACCGAGAAAGGATCTCTCACGTGGGCGGCCCTTGACTAGCTGGGGGCAGGAGCGACTTCAGGTGAAAAGCCTCTTCTCGGGGGCCGCTCTCAGAGGGCCAGATCCCTCTGAGGCTGGCAGGAAAGCAGCCACGGTCCCACGGCAAAAATACAGCCCCCGCCTGCTCCAGCAGCCCGAGGGGCCGGGTCGCTGCCTCTCGCTGCAGCCTCAGACGTTCAACTGGGCAGACGCGAGCGTCCCCCTTCCCCCGGCCATCTCCAGCAGCGAGCAGGTTCCTCCCCTTCTGCAGGCACGCTTTCAGCTGACCCCGAACGCATCACCCAGAACAGGGACGCGCGGCACCAGGGGCAACCCAAGGGCGAGGCTGCGCACGTGGCTGTAGGAGCGCGGGCACCCTCTGCAAACGGCCGAGATAAGAAAGCCACCGCTCTTCCCTGGTGTCCTAACAGGACCGGGAGAAGCGTTTTTAGCAGGTAACGACACGCAGGACTGACTGTTTTTAAAAGAAACCAGAGCAGCGATTTTAGGACGCTGCAGCTGAGAGAAGCGATTCGATTGTGATGGGTTCCAGGGGCTGGGTGGTAAAAGCCAAGCCACAAAGCAACCCCCAGCCAGGCACAGAAGAGGCTCAGGGGCTTTGCTGCCACCTTTCTCTAGAGTTTTGGTGCTGCTCTCAGGTGCTGCAGCTCCGGGGGAAGAGGGCAATAAAGCTGTTCAGGAAGCAACTGTTTTGCTAGGACAGGCACACGGCACGGCCAGGACCGTACCCAACATCTCCTTAAAGACAGAGGTGCCAAGAGAGGGTCACGTGTGGTTACTTTTTGTTCCCAGCCCAACTCCAGACTTGCAGTTCCCCTGGCTGTGTGCAGTTCATTAATCCACACCAGCAGGTTTCCAACCCAAGAATTTCCTTGGCAGAGCCCGAACGCCGCTCTCCCAGGCTCGGCGTGGCAAGCTGATTGCCAGAGAAGTTTCTACCTGACTTGGGGAGAAGAAGCCGCCTGCCTGCGTGTGCCCTGACCCGCCGCCCGGCCCACCCGCCTGGGACATCACAGGGCACGCGGGGGGTCGGCGCGTGGGTCTGTCTGCAGCAGCGACACCAGTGCGATGCAACAAGTGCTGGTTTTAAACTGGAGCTGGCGTTAAACAGGCGGCTTGGCTGGGATTGTCCCCGTGCGGGTCGGGCTGGGGTCGGAGGGCCAGCCCAGCGCCCTGCTCAGGAAGGTCTGGGCTGCCGGGCAGTGGGAAATGCCTTCCTCCTGCTGCTGCAACCTGAAGGGCAGCCCCTGCCTCAGACACCCAGACGGTTCCCGAAGGAGCCAACAACAGCCGTGTAAACAGCCCCAGGCAGAGGCCAGCCCTGGTTTTTCAGGAAGCTTTGCCTGTTATTGGACGCTGCGCGGGTGTGAATGAAAGCAGAGTTTCGTTCTGCTAGGCAGGAAAAATCTGAATTTCACAAGTCGAAGGAAGGGCTGGCCTCTCGGAGCCTCTTCCCGCGCGGCGACCAGACGGCCGCGGCGTGCACAGGGCTTCAAAGGGGCAGCCCCTGCGGGGCGGCGTCTGCCCCGGCTCGGGCGCGATGTCCCGGGGCCAGCCCTGAACTCTGCTCCACGGGTGGAGCGCGCCGAAACGGGGGAAGCGTTGCCGCGCCAGGCGGCTCTCTGCGAGGTGGCTGTGCTAAATACCTGTCCTATAAAAGCGGCTTGACTGCGCTCGTCTTGTGTTCGGCTAGAAACGTGCACGAGTGGCTGCAGCCTGGAGGAGGAGGCCGGGAGCATTAACACCGCGTCCTTGTCTCTAAGGCGCTGCTGGGTGCAGCGAGCCCGGAGCTGCCAGCAGCCTGGTGCGTACCCAGGCGAGGCACCAAAGCGATGGCAGGATAAAAATGTGACCACGCGCGGGCACCGACTGCAAACCCGACTGCCCGAGCAGCTGTGGGAGGGCTCCAGTGAGCCCCGCTCAGCTCTGTAGCACCAGCGGACGCTGCTCAAACCCGGGGGTTGTAGTTTGAGGTTTAAAATGAGACAGACGCAGCTTTGGTAGAAGCTGGTGTCTGAGCACAGCTCCGCTGCAGCTCGCTGCCGCCCTCCCACCAAGCCCAGGAAGGGCAGGAGCACCTCGAGGGGTGCAGCGGTGAGGAGGAGGAGGAGGAGGAGGAGGGGGAGGTGGTGGCGGCAGAGGCGCCGCAGCCTTTGTGACTTCAGGTCTCAACTATGCGGAGCGCGGAGACAGGTACGGCACCAGCAACATCAAAGGGACACGGCTCCACTTCCCGGGGCCCCGCAGCCGCTCGCTCAAAGTCCGAGCTTCAGAGGCCGGCCGGCGGCGGTTCCAAGGCTGGCAGCCGCGTACCGACGGGAGGGCTTCCTCCTCTCGGGGCTGGCCCCAGCAGCTCGCAGCTCTCTGCTGTGACACTTGCCACTGGAGCGGCTTCCGTGCCTCGCCGCCATCAGGTTATCTTTCCCTGGGGATAAAAATCCAAGCACGCAGGGGGTGCGGCACAAGTAGCTGCTTCTGAGCGGAGAAGGGAGCATCCCTCTGCAGCTGACGCTGTTCGTTCAGCGGCGACGAGGAGTTAAAGCCCGTCGAGCTATTTTTTCCAGCTGATGGGTTTTCCTGGCTCACAAGGCAGCTCCGCACTTTTCAAAAACAAACAAACAAAAAAAGGTCTCTGGCTTCCGTGGACGTGTGGGAGAGAAACGGCAGCCTCTGATCGCTTCTGACACGAGCTCAGAGCGCTACCTATTTACGAGATGTCCTTAAAAGCATTTTTTAAAGCCCATTTATTCAGCCCTCTAACGCCACCGGAGCAGCACGTGCAGAGATGGGCAGCCACAAAAGAAAAGCCTCGCTCCAGGGGCACGCTAACACCAGCTTCCAGACCAGCCTCTTACCTAAGGCAGGCACAGTCCTGAGCAGCTCCAAAAAGAGGGCACGTAGCAGACATCGAGCGGAGCCTCAAAGACAAAAATAAGAACGCCGGGAGGAGCCGCTGGGTGCCTGACGGCACCGCACAGGTGAAGGAATTGGTTCAGAGCAGCCTCAAATGGGGAAATACTGCAGGAGAGGAGACGGAGCGAGGCCAGGCGTTGGCGCCATCTCAGGGGCGATGCTAACACACGGAAGGAGCTCTCAGGTGGTAGGAGGGAGATGAATTTTGTGGGAATTTTATTTGCGCAGGCTTGGCTGTCCGGACAGATGAGAGGAGTGCTGCTAACGATGGCCACGGCCGTTGCTGCCGGGCCTGACGGATTTCCCAAGCAGCCCTGGCTCCAGCACGAGGATGCTCTCCCCGATGGGCTGCAGCGAGCCGATCGCAGTCACCCCGAGCTGATTCACTTTCCAAGCAGTGACGGGATAAACAAACACAGGCCCACAGCCCAGTTTCCAATTTCAAAGGGCAGGCTGAGCAATTACAGCAGCTCGTCCAGCAGCCAGGGCCCCGCGCTGCGAGGGAAGCCAAGCCCCAGGTTCCAAAGCCGCCCACGGCCCGTGCAGAAAGCCGGGAGCAAGCTGGGGGCAGGCTCGGGGGCTGGCAGCTGCCGCCCACGCCAGCACCGCGGGCAGCACGGCCACGGGAAGGTGGCAAAACCCTCCTCGGGAAGCTGGCCTCGCCTCACCGGCGAGCTGCATTTGTTCAACAAATCCTGTTACACGGATGCACTTCATCTTGCAGGGACGTTATCAGCGGAATGCATTACTCCCAGGAAAAGAGCCAGAGAGCCGCTGGGCTCCAGCAGTCGGATACGGAAGGTGACCTCTGCCAGGAGCCCGGCCTTCCCCGAGCTTTTTGCAGCTCTGCAGAGTCACTGTGTCTCAGCGTAACGGCTGCGCAGGCTCTTGCTCCGAGGAGTTTGTGTTGTGCTTACAGAGAATCGGTCAAAAGCAAATTCCTCTTCAGGAGGGGAGAAGCGAAGGCCGCCCGTCTGCCAGGTTCCCGGCAGGATCGAGGGACAGTGGGCTGGAAGGGCTCGGGCGTGCAGCTCTCTCGGGGAGCTCCTGCTCTCCCTGACTTGTGGGGGTTGCAGCCTCCTGGCGGGCAGCAGCTGCCCTGACGCTCGGCCTGGGTTCACCGGCCCGGCCTCCAGGCCGGCAGACTCAAAGGAACCAAACGGTGAGCCCTAATCTGGAAACCTCATCCGCCCCGGCGCGTTATCTGCCGCGGCCGAGGCACAACCCCGACCACGCTCGTGCGGAGCGGCTTTGTCCTGCCGCCGGGAAGGTCGCGTTTTGCCTTGCTCAGCGTATCCCGAAACTTGTCTGACAGCGTGAAATCCCCCAATCTTTCTCCCTCTCTGGGAAGGGAAACCAGAGAAGGAAAGAATCCCTTGGCTTCAGGGTCCAGCCCGGATTTTTCCATAGCAGTCTGCAGATCTGCCCGACAGCTTTTCCCCCCGCGGTGTGCTGAGCGAGACAACGAGGAGCCTACGGGCAGGGGAGCAGCACCCCGGGCAGTGCCAGCCCCAGCACCACAATGGGAGGTGCCAACGGAGCCCCCCATGAGAAACGCGGGCACCTCGGTGGCACACCTCACTCTGGCTCTCCCCAGAAGTCCAAGCGCAGCACTCAGGGCTCGCAGCAACGCAGCGCTCGGCGGCCCCGGATGCAGCATCTGACATTCACCTGTTTTTGTCCCGAGACGTTCAGAACCAGGCAGCGGCATTACGGACGTTTTCAAGACCGGCTTTGACGGGGGCTGTAAACCTCAAAGCTTTTACGAGCCAGGAAGGTATCGTTTTCCCTTACCAAAGCCACATGTGACTTAGCGTTCCCTCCAAGCCGGGTTCAAAAAAATGCCTTTCTTTTGCCAGGAAGCATTAAATGAGAGAAGAGATCTCTGCCACAGGGAGGACTTCAGCTCTGCGGAGCTTTGCAGAGCTCGAGAAAAACTGCACAGGGTCCGAGTCGCCTTCCCAACGGGCACAGCCTGCCCCAGTCCAAGCCTCCGCAGGCACACGTGTCTGCTGCCTGCAGGGCGCTGCCCAGCCAGCGCGGGGGGAAGGAATCCGTGCGCCTCTGCCCAACGAGCGGAGGTTTGCTGCACGGATACAGAATTCAGGGTACAGAACCCACTCCCCCTTGATGCTTAGGGCAGCTGTCACGCAGCAAAGTCTCGGCTGCGCTCTCGGCGTTGGATTTCCACCCGGCACCAGCAAAGGCTCGTGGTGCTGAATTGAGGGTGCAGCGTCCCGCTGCCTTTCCCGGGCGGGCAGAAGGCAGAAAACCCCATCAGTCACCTCCGGGCTTTTGCCATGTCACAGTCATCTTTTTGCCCCGGAAATTCTCACGCTGCCCAACTTCAGCATCCACAGGGCTGCTGAGGAGAGGCAGTGCCCTGCAAACCCTGCGCAACAGGATTCCTGAGTCACCCTTTGCTGGCGTTAGTCAGAAACGTCCTTACACAGCGTTGGGCAAACGGCAACAAGATAAGAGTGCCAGGACGCCCTGGGGCTCTGCCCCTTCTCTCTTAATAGCTGAAAACCAGGATGCAATTTCTGCACCGTGCAGTTTCTGCACCGTGCCCTGCACACAGTGGTGCAGGAGGCGTTTTGGTGGTGCCTATCCCGGCTGGGAACATTTCTCACGGCGCTGTCACCGGCAGCGTCACTCCCAGGTGCCGAGTGCTGCTCCCGGTGAGGTCACCCCCAGCCTCTTTGCAACCTCACCGGGTTTTGGGAAATGCAAAGCTGGCCGTGCCGTAAACGGTGTCGCTGCGGCAAGCTCCCTTTCCCTGCAGGTGGGTGGGACCAGAATGACAACCAGCTATCCGCCTCTCCCTGTTTTATTACGCGTTTTTCCCCCACCTCAGTGGTGCTGTACCCTGCAGACTTCCAAGCGATGTGAGTAACAGTCCGACATCCTACACGGAACAGCTCTGCTGCTAATTAAAGAGCTCAGCCGACAGAGAGAAAGGGCTGATCGGCTCCTGCTACTCGCCTTCCCCCAAGGAGGCAAAGGGAGGAATGGAAATTGCTGTATCAGGCTACGGTGCGGTAATAGCAGAGTAATTGTAGGGAAGGGACCGAAGTATGTGTGGGTTTGCAGAGGAGCGTGCTCGGTCTGTGCTGAGCTCCACACTTTTCACTCAAGTCACGCTCCCAGTTAGCTCCCGTTTCACTGCCGCAACAGGAGGGACATGGCAGGGCAATCTCAGAGGTCTGAGAAGCCCTTCCAGCCCCCCACAAAATTACTGGTGTCTCAGGAAATGGCTGCTGTGCAATTTGGTGAGGTTACAGCTACCAAGAGGCTAAAAAACCTCAGGCAGCCCTCTCCTTTAAGGAGCATCCTGTGCAGTCAGAACAGCCTCCCCAGACAAGCACAAACAGCGCCAGGAAGGGCCGGGCTGTGCTCGTTTCAGAGCTGGCTGCAAAGAAAATGCAAGTGCTTACTGAAAGCCTGGCCCCTGGATCCTGACTAGCCTCTCCTCCTGTGCGCTGCACCCGAGCACGACCGCAGCGGGTAGGGAGAGAAGGCACCCGCACAGGGCAGGTGTGCCGACTGCACGTCCCCAGGGAGCACAGCCAACAGCGCTCAGTTCCCCTCTTTGCATTCCTTTTCACCTGCTCCTCCCGTGCTCGCTGTCTCCCCAGTCTTTGTTTCCAGGCTGATCTCCAACAGCCGGTGTCTGCACCGCGCTCTGTGCGCACGAGGAGCGCTCCTTCCTCCCCTGTTCCAGTGATTGCAGCGCCTAATGCCAAACTCGCTAGATATTTCACGCAAGGAGCAGACGTTCACCTCCGGACTGCAGAGCAGCACATCTAGTGCTCTGTCATCCCACGTGCCTACCGGATTTCAGGAGAGATTTTTTACAGCACGCGTCTTTGTGAAAGATGTAGAACCGGGTAATGAGGCACGAGCATTTCGAGTTCTGTCTGAGAGCACCTCGTACCAGCGACCGTACAGCCCACAGAGTCAGTACTGTGCGTTCACTCCTGCGGATTAGCTACGTGACCTCATGGACGGGGCCATCGAGGCACGGGCACGGCAGCTCGGAGCAGCCGGGCCTCGAGCCCAGCCGCGTGGGTGCCCTGCGAGGAGCTCTTGCCGATAGGTGTCAGCACAGCCTGCCCGAAGCCTCGCAAGCAGGACCTTCCCCGAGTCTCCTCCGAGCTCCTTCCCAGCCGACGGGATCTATTTACCTCGTTGTAAACCCACCCAGGTAGCAGGGTTTGGGAATAAAAGCCCCAGACGGAGCCGTGCCTGGTACCTGGGGGCAGCGCCACGCAGCAGAGCTGGGCAGAGGAAGGAAGAACTGCGTGCAGGACCAGCGGGGCGGCCACGGCCCCGCACCTCCTGCACCGCCTGCAAGGGCAGCGCCCCCGATTTCGGCACCAGCCTTCAGAAGGAGGCTCAGGCTCTCAGCTTTCTTCCTGCTCAATGCTTTGTTTCTACCGGAGAGCACCGCGCTGAGCGCTGCTACGCGTGGCCGGTGCACCTGGTAGCATTTTCAAGCCTTCTTTCCAGAAAAGAAAAGAAAACGAGGTTTTCCCAAGTGCCTCGGCTGCTCTCACCGCCTCCCACCAGCTGTCAAATACCTTGCCTCAAGTCAACCAGATCAGGGTGAGCAAATATCCCGCGGAAATGAAATTCTCTGCAGTTCTGTGACATCAAGAATCAGGAAGAAGTCCCCCACACAGAAGCTGTCGCAGCTTTTACCTCCTGTGTTAACGTCCCAAACACCTGCACAGCAAAAAAACTCTCCCATGGTCAGCCCTGACCTCTGCGCATGGGAATACCAGGTGGAAGGTTACAGGCCTGTGCTTTCAGGGCCACGAAGAAGCAAATCACTCTCCAAGCGCTCGCCTTCACAAGCGGTGGGATGAGTGTCTCTAAATGGAGATTCATACGCAACGTTTCAGCAGCCCGTGCTCCAAATTCCACCCAAATCTCAGCCGCGAGCCACTCAGAAGCTCCCAGACTCGATGGGAGCTACTGGTGCCCAGCACCAATAACACGGCCTGCCTACCTGGCTCTGTCAGGGCTCCTGGCATCGGGAGCCCCTTCTTGCAGATCCTGGCCGTCTTCTTCACCAACAGGGCCACAGGTTCCCGGTTTGGTGCAGCAGGCTCCTCAGCAATATTTTCCGACGGCCCAGGGTCACGCTCACACTGAGGGCGTGCGACCTGCGGCGCTGGAAAGCCGCACGCAGCGCGCGTCCCTCGATAGCCCCCGCCCCGCGCGGGGCTGCCTCTGTGCGCTGCTCGGGGAAAACGGGGACCAGAGAGGCTGAAAATTCCCCGCACAGGCCCTGGGGGCTGGTGAGGGAAGCAGTGGGAAAAATTCCTCCGCTGATGTCTGGAGCGATCTGCGCCCGGGGACCTCGTCTCTCAGAACCCGACGAGGTTAAAGCAACAAACTGTTCTTCAAGCCTTTACGCCAGACCCGCGCTGACAACGCCCTCAGAGGGGGCTCGTTTCTGGCCTGTGCTTCTGGGGAAAAAACGAGCGAGTGCTCCCCGAGATAAAAGATAAGCACCTGAATACAAGGAAGGACCGAGGGAGGGAATGGCAGACCCCCAGGCCCGGCTGTCCTCGCGGCACCGCGCGGCTCCCAGGGCATCGGGAGTGGCCTCGCTGCCCCGCGGGTGGAGTTGGAGGGGCCTGGGGGCTCCATCCAGCCTGCGGGGAGCCCCGGGCCCTCCACGTCTGACATCTCGATGAATGAACTGACTGAAACCCAGCCCTGTGCTCCACGGGGATGAGCAGATGCTTGGGATCTCCCCTGCCTGACTCCACTCCTGCACCAGCACGCAGCTGCTCAGGGCCTTCATGTACACAACGGTCATTTCGCAGCCTTCCCCTCAAGGGTACCTGGCTGTAAATGGAAGCAAGTCGGGCTAAGTTTTGGAAGTTTATTTTCAAAGATTGCCTCTCTGCGTTTCCTTCCTTGCACCCGTGGCAAGGTGTGCGCTGTGCTCAGGGGCACCTCACAGGCCACGTTCTGCTGTTGGGACCAGCAGCAGTGCACGGGCCGCGAGGCACTGCCCAGATCAGGGTGTTGCCCTCCCTTTCTTTGTTGCCAAAGCAAGGACAGGCCTTAGATCGTTCGCGGCGTTCAAGGCAAGGCGTCCTGCAACGGGAACGGGAGCACCGCAATACAGGGTCAGAGCAGAGTATTTCAGGAACAAGCCCCAGCAGGGACCGCTACAGAAACAAAGACGCAGCGCAGGCAAGGACAGCGACTCAACGTCCGCACGATCCCGGGAGATCCTCGGACACGGCGGCTTCTCAGCCCATCCAGGCGTGAGACTGTTCAGACACCTGGCTGTTCTTCAGCAGTGCCACGCATCCCTCGGCCCGGCCCGCAGCCCCGAGTGATGGAAGGTTCAGAGGGCTGCTCCCGCCGTCCCTGCTGGCTTTTGGCTGCACCACCTCCCTGCGCCCCCGTCCCGGGAGGGCCCAGGCCATCGCCGCGGGGGCCAGGAGCCTCCGCTCAGCTCCACGAAGCACCCAGGAGGCCCCGAAAAAGGAAGCTCGCCCCGTATCAGCACCGGCGTTATGAAACTTTACCAACTGTTTTGAAAACTTGCAGCTGTTTTCCAAAAGGAGATTACAAAAAAAAGGGCTTTCTGCTCGGGGCAAGGTTTTTGGACAGCCTCGTCAAGGGCAGAGCGCTGTGTTTGCGCTGCACGCAGCGGGCGGGCTCCTGGTGCTCTCATGCTGCAGCCAAGAAAGCCTCCCACCGCACCCGGACCACATCTGATACGGCCTCCTTGGACAGGTGACAGCAGTCTCTCCTACCTCCTTTCGTCTGCTCCTTCTGTTGACACAACACCATCAAAGGCCCCTTCCCCTCAGCTCACGAGGGGAAACCCCAGCTCCAAACTCTGCCTCGAGACACGGGCCAGAAACCGGCAGCGCTGGGGTGGTACGGAGCGGGGCCTGGGGAGAGAGCAGGGCTGGAACAAGAGATGCGGGAGAGGTTTCTGCACACTTACTGCGTCACAGCAAGGCCACCCCAGATGCTTTCAGTACAGACTCGGTGCTGAAGCTGCCCGCTCGTCCGGGCTGCAGCAGCAAGAGGCAGGGAGGATGGAGCAGTCGCTGCGCCCTGGCGCTGCCGATGTCTGAAAACGAGCGGAGGGGATGGGGGCGTCTACCCGACGGGCATCGCCTTCCAGCCTGTTTGAAGTCCGGAATCTTGAGAGAGATGAGAAGTGCTCCCATCTCCCCAGCAAAAGCTAAGGCTGCGCGGAGACAAAAGCGCCAGGAAACGAGCGCTGGGCAGCTCTGCCCTCCTGCCGGAAGGGCGGACGCGGGCTGCTGCATGGCAAGGCTCCGTGCAGCAAACAGGAAGAGCCGAGCCGCGGGTCTGCGGAGCTGCTCCGATAGCAGAGGTTGGGAAAACTCCTTGGGCGAGGGTGGGCACTGTGAGTCCTCTCCTGCAGCTGTGGGGACGATGGCAGCAAAGGAGAGGATGGTGCTCGGCTCAGGGTGGTAATGGAGACCCGGCAGGGAGGATGCAGACTTTGTGATTTTGGCTAGCACTCCCGTCCCTGCGAGGACCTGGTCTTTGTGTTGTCATTCCCTACTTTATAAGCACAGTTCAAGACCCTGATTAAAAAAAAAAGCTTTCCACCTCTGCCCAGTTAGCCCCTGGAGCACAGGCAAAGCTCTTGGCTTGAGAAAGGTACTTCCCAGCTCGGTGCACGGCTCCGGCAGAGGCCAAGCGCAGGCTCCTGAGGAGCACAGCCCAACAAACACAGGAAGGGAGGAAGGCTGCAGGAACACACAGTTGCTTCAGGAGCCTGCAATAGCACGGGCAAGCCAGGAAGACAGCTGCCCAGGGATACGGCCTCCATTCTGCCTGCAAATTACCCACAGCAGCCCGAGGATGACACCAACACGGAACGCCGAGGGGACGATGACGCTGAAGGGCCTGGGTCAGCGCTGGTGGCTGAGGCAGCCTCTTCCAGGAGCTGCCTCACGGATCTTGCAGCACAGAGGTGGAAGGGATCCCAAGCAAGACCTGCAAGGGAACAGGGCAAGCCTCCCCTGCCGCCAGCGCGGGGCTGAGCCCTGGGTTGGCCCCCTCCAGGTGCCAGCAGCCCTGTGCCAAAGCCCTCACCGCAGGAGTCCGCGCCGCCCCTGCGCTGACCCATTGCGCCAGGGGTGCCAAGTCTCCATTTTAAGCAGCTTTTGGTTTCTTCCACGGCTGTTTCAGCTGCACAAGAACTCGTTTTCAGGGAGCACCAGAGGACTATCGACACCAAAGCCATCTTGCCCATGCCCTTGCTGCGAGAGCAGCGTGCTGTGGCTTGAGCTACAGAGGAGCTGAGACTAACGCTTGCCTCCAGCTGGATAAACAAACCCCAGCTTAAACCACCTCCAGCCCTCCATCAGGTTCGCCTCTGCACAGAGGGGCCAAAAATCAAAGAGGAGCCTGGATTAACGACGCAAGTAAAGGCAAAGAAAGCACCCCGGACGCTGGAGGAAAGCGCTCACGGAGAACAGCACCTGCCTGGGGGGCCCCCGAGCCGAGGAGGACGCTGTGGCTGCCGTCGAGCACTCACGGGGTCAGCGCGAGACGGTGCCGCAGCCCTAGGTAGGAAACGCCGCGAGATCCTGGGCACGCTCCAACTCCTCTGCAGCCGGCAATGACGAATTTCACATCCCGGCAGCAGGCGCTGAGGGCGCACGAGCACCTCTCCTCCGTGGCCGGGCAGCCCCTGCTGCACGTTTCTTGCCCTCGAGAGGCACACGCACGGCCCTCGGGCTGCGGCCGGCCTCGCCCCACATCCACGCACACCGCACCGAGCGCTGCCTCCGCGCACCCCCGCGTGCCTGCCTCCACAGATAACTCCCCTGCAGGGCTCCCACGTATCGAGGCCACCCGTTATCCCTCCCCACGCTCCCTCCTGCTCCAGCAGGATCTGCGTGTGGGAGCGAAGGAGGTGGAAAGCAACTGCGAGTGGCCAGAAGAGCTCGAGGGAGAAGAGTTTAGAGGCATTCCCGCTCACGTCCCTAAAATAGAGCCGCTGCTGCCCACCCGCCTTTGGGAAGCGTTACACCCCAGCAGCAAGGAGCGCTGCACAAAGGCTGGGCATTAACTCTCTTGTTCTGCTCCAGTCTCATAAGGAAGAAGTCAATGCCATTGTTTTAGATCTAAGCACAAAGCACTTTGAAACCTCAAAAATTAGTTTTTTTTGAAGCAATTACCTCCCTCCTCCGTCTCTGAGACTAAAGAAACATGGGCCAATTATTTCTTTGAAGGCTAAACATTTACTCCTGGGTTCAGTGCAGCAGCTCACGGTGGGGAAGAATTACCCAGCTCTGATGTCATTTCACCTGATGCCCGCAAGTAAGAAAACCCAAACGAAAACAGCAGGTATGGAGAACAACAACAACAACAGCAGCGGCTTTCTCCTGGCAAAGCCCCAAGAGGGGCAGGGACGAAGCTGCTCCAGCTCACCGGAGCCACGGCCCCGGGCAGGGTCCAAGGCCTTTAGCACAGCCCCGGCGCCACGCTCCTGCTCCGGGACACCCTGGTTAAGGGCACAGGTCACCGTGCACCACGACACCTCTCCCAGCCAGCAGTGGCCTGGCGGAGAAGCCACCGTCGCACCCCGGGGACGGACCTGCCCCACGGAGCGCAGAGCCCGCGACCTGCAGCAGAGGGCTGGGAATTCCTGCTCAGCCTCCACCAGCAATTAGCTCGCGCACACACCCCGTGCTGGAGCAGGCGTTAATCAATCAACGTCAGCTCTTCTTTTAAGATCCCTCCTGCGTTATTTACATCTGACTCCAAGTTTCAAAGCTCTCTGCTTTTGCCCCCTCCAGCCACTATTCTTTCCCAGGCAGCGGGTGCCAACACTCCGGTGAGGGCACCGAAAAGGAGCGATGTGCAAGAAACCACCACCGGCACAAGCGCGGTGACTCATCTTCTCTGGAGACCGAGGAACAAGAGCGCTCTGTTCGGTGAGACTGCCTCAAGTTTCAGTTGCGATCTGATCTTGCTCCATGCGCTCATGACAGCATGCAGAAATATTTCCTCGGGGGATCTTCCCATGGGACTTAGCTCTGACACATATTCCCACAGGACTTGTTCTTTTCACGGCGCTATTTGTTAGTAAGGCAGTGGGAATTCTGCTTGGTGAAATACCGACGGGGTGACTGAGACGCAGAGCTGGGTGCCGGCGGCTGGGTTCATTAACGCGGTGCAAGCGCTAACTGCGAGTCGTGCCCCGCATTCAATCCGACGGAAGAACTCGCTGGGCTGCAAGAGCAGTCGTCCCGGGGCAGACCAGAGGTCTGCACAGCCCAGTATCCTGTTTATGCTACCCACGGCCTCTCCTCCACCCTGAGCAGAGGGAGAGGAGCAGGCGAGCGCTACGGCACGGAAGGAGGAAGAGCGAGAGCCGGTTTCCACAAGCGTGCACCGTGGTTTATTTTCTTCCTCCATTCTAAGCCCGAGCCTGCTTAGTTCTCACCCGCAGCCACAATACGCTGGACGTGCAGACTCAAAAACCAAACTGAAACGTTTAAAGCCTGCGTAGACTTCTATCCCACCAACACCTCGTCCCCAGCACCGAGCTGTGCAGTAACGAGTTCCGTCTGACCAGCTCGCGAGTCACACCAGTACGCAGGACAGCTTGATTCCACAGCACTTCACAGTAAAAAAAAGTTAGACAGGAAAACCCATCTGGAAACAACGACCCAGTAATCTCCAGCACTGGAGGCCCAATACTTACAGCACGTGAAGCAGGGGCAGAGGGAGTCTGCACCCAAGCAGACAACTCAGCAAGGAACGCCTGATGGGTGCTGAGCTCCTTTTCCTTTTGTTCTTCCCTCTCCTCGTTACATGTAAAGCTTTTGCCAAAATGGCTGGTTTTATACTCCCCCCCGCAGAGCTTCCCCCAATTCTTCTGCTTTTGTCACAGTTACGTTAGTCCAATTCAGCAATATATGAAAAACACGCGACGTGTGTGACATGTGGAGTTCAAAGCCCGTGTGGGAAATCATCTGTGGCACTTCCCTGCTCCGCTCCGAGCAGGGCTGCAGGAACGTACCTGTTTTCCCACGCTTTCCTGGTTGCTGTGGGTAGCCAGCATGGGCACGTCTCATCCCCTCCTCAAAATACCTCAGTGGCAGCTACCAAAGATCCTCAGAAATCTCGGCTTTGGGACACCACCGCTTACGGGCACAGCCCAAGTGACGGCAGTTAAGCGTCACTCACCCCACGCAGCATGAACCAGCACCGCGCGCCTCCTCCAAAGAGGAAAACCAGGATCAGCGCAGCCTGCCTCACAGCACGCTGCTGCGGGCACGAGGACACACAGACCGTCCAGAAAGGACGGGACCTGAAAGCCATTCAATGATAAAACACGCGGGGAAACACAGACCGGGGCCGCTCAGCCCTGCAGGGAAGGTCCGACCAGGGCTTTGGCAGCCCGGCAGCTGGAGAAGGGCGAGGGAAGGCGGCCGGGCGCTGCCCCTCACCTGATGCCAGGGGCCGGATCCACTCCTTGCTGTTGAGGTCGAGTCTCCAGAGGTCGTTGAAGGCAGCGTTGCAGCTGCTCTGCGTGCAGCCTCCGAACACGTACATCGACTGGTTGGCGTCATAGTAACACGCACCTAGGGGAAAGGAAAGCCACCATTAGTTGGTCCTTCTCCCGTCTCCGTGGGATGGGTGAAAAAGATTTTCTCCCCTCCCCGGACCGGGGATGCAGACAGGAGAAAAGCCATCAGGCTACAGCAGCCCAAACCCAGGGCTAGCTCAGGAGCATCCCCGGGCAGTGCAAACCTCCTGCAAGAACCCTCTGAGACGATTATCCCCTCGAGCAGACCTGCTCCTGGCAGTGCAGAGAAAGCTGCCTGAGAAGCTTGCAGTTAATTAGATTAGCCACGATTAACGCTTTCAGCACGCTTACCTTTTCTAAGCCATTTCACATCGCTTGTAGGGCTGCCAGAGTTTGCTAAGTGACAGCCCTGCACACCTGCGCCTGGCGGCTTTTTCTTTTCCTAAAGCTGACAGCATTTCTTCTCATCTCACCACCAAGAAGTGCCCCTGAACACAGGCATCTCGCACGAGCATCCCCTTGGCTTCTTAGGGGCCAGGAGCAGGCAGCACGAAGGGAGCGGGGAGGGAACACAAAACCCGACAACCCCTCAGAGATACTTAGGGAAGAGAGAGCCTTTGGCCAAAGCCCACCCCGGGGGACACCTCGTGCAGAGCACACGGGGCAGGACGGCGGCGCAGGAAGGAGCTCGTCCTTCGGCGGTGGCTCTGACGACCACGCTGACTCTAAGTTTGCAAGGATTAAATCTCCACGGGAGATTTCGGCACAGGCGTTGTAAGCTGCCAGTCCTCTGGGCTGAAAAGAGGGGCGATAGCAACAGGTACAGGGCTCGGCTGCAGTCTGCTTCTAGAAATTCAGTCCTCCCTTGACCTGGCATAGCCTGAGAGTCTCAATTCTTGGGTCTTCTCAAAAAGTCTCCCCTCTTTTCCTGCAGAGCTCTGGCAAGGCAAGCGCACAGCTTTGGCAGGAAGGACGAGTTTGCTGCTGAAGCCCGATCCACCTGGCAGGGAGCTGCTCTGCCACAGCATCTCCCGGGGCACATTTAACAGCCCCCAGGCACCACAAACTCGGCAGCACACACGGGGACGGTCCCAAAACACGAAACCCTCCCTGCGGTCGCTCAGCACAAGCCCTGCTATGGCAGGGAAGCAGCGCCCGACCTGGGCGCCCACCTGCCGGGTGGTGTTCAGATGAGGGGGACGCGCGAGGGCAGCGCGGGACCACCCAGCAACCCCGCGTGCGCATCCACACGGGGTCCTTACCTGCAGCTGAAGGCCTCATCTCAAACCGCATCTCGCCCAGCTGCACGATGCACGCCCACGCCACGCAGAGTACCTGCGGAGCTGCCTTCGGGGTGGGGGATACGTTGGGCAACGTCAATAGTGGCGCGGTAACCGCGCGGGCTCCAGGAGGTACCTGGAGGGGGATGCCAGCTGCCCTGCCTTGGCGCCCAAACTGGCGGAGGAGGTTTGCACGACCCCCCAGCACGTCTGCCGGGGAGCAGAACCGGGAATAACGAGGAAGGAATAACGAGCGGGACCGGGAGTAATGAGCAAAAGCGTTTCTGTAGCCTCGCCCGCCCCCCAGGCCTAGTCCTGGTACCATTTGTGCGCGGTGCGACCCCTCGCAGGCTGTGCGGGTACCTGAGGGTACCTGAGGGTACCAGGCAGCGCGTGCAATTCACAGCCCGTGCAAAGCAACGCCGTGCTTCTGGGGGTTCTGCTCAGCATTTCTTGAGAGCTTGCTGCTCCGAAACCTGATCACTACCTCATCGTGACAGTTCGAGAGCCTCTTTCCTCCTCCCCACGCAAAGCCGTGGCAGCTCCGGCTTTCACACACAGCGCAGCTCATTTGTTATTTTGAGGGGAGGTGGCAGCATTCCTCTCCTGTTTGGATTTACAAAGCCGGCCAGCCAGGCAGGCACCACGACGCCGGCACGGCATGTATTTTAATCCTAGACCAAAATAATTTAAACTTTGCCTTCCTGCTTCTTAGCAAGCCATTCAGAGCTTCTGGAGCCAGGGGAGGCAGATCAGTTTGAGAAGAAGTAATTAACGCAAGCACAAGCGAACGCGCCGGTTTGACAGCAGCCTTTCAGGGTGCAGAACAAACCCGGGGAGGAAGATGTGCATCCGCGGTGCTTTCAGCTCTTTGTTGGGTGGAAAGCAAGGAGGAGCTGAAACCCTGGGATGGATTTTTATTTTCTTTTTTAAGGACTTAAGGTCCAGTAGAATTCAGCGTGGCCCAGAGTTTCAGTATTGCAGAGGTGGGATGCTTTTGTAACTGGAAATTAAACGAATAAATACCTCTGATGTTTGAAGACACCGATACGCAAACAGACTGCAAAGGCAGCTTATTTTGAACACATTCCTGTTTTCCCTCTGTGCTGCACAACAGCCACGAACAAAGCATCAGAGATTTTTCACCCGGAGCGTGAGCTAACCAAAATAAAGATCAATGGGCTGTACCTGGGAAGGGAAACCGGAATGCGAAACACACGCCCTTTGTGATAGTTAGAGGGCACTGACTTTTGAAACGTCGAGAACATCAAATAAAGGAGCCTGTACGTATGGGAGTCAAGGTCAGAGGTCCGATTCCCCATCAGAGAGAGGGGAAAAGTCAGCTGGCCGCTGAGCTCCCATTGCTGCACGGCTCCCAGCTGAAAACAGCGCCGCAGCTTTGCTGCTAACCGCTGTCGAGCCGTCACGGCTCCAGAAGTGCCCCACCACACGGCCCCGCCAGCTACTGACGGTGCCAGCCCGAAGCAGCTCCCGCGCTTCCTCAGCTTCGGCTCAGGGCAGGGGGTGCGGCGCCACCAACGCAGCCACCAGCGCCATGAGACGGTGCAGAAGAGCTCCCCGCCTCCTCCGAACGCGACCCCAGCCTTACGGCCCCTTCGCTTCCAGGCGCGCGGGGAGAAGCCGGCCGTGCCCAGCCCGCTTGGCACACGGGAGGCAGCGTGAGCGTGGCGCCGGGAGGCAGGGCTGCGGATGAAAGGGCCCGCGCCCGCTGGCTGGCACCGCTGTTTACGCCAACTGCGCCGCAAGTTGCGGCACGATCAGAATGCTCCGGACCTCGGGAAGTTCAGCTCTGCAACTGCCTTCCACCTCTGCGTGGGGCGTGTGTGTGTGTAGAAATCCTGCTCCTACCCCCCTCTTCTCTACAGTTTCCCCGCTGCAGTCAGACCAGGGGCTCGGAAGGCAGCGATACATTTAGCAAAGCCGGGAGGTAACAAAAGCTCTGGCTGCTCCGTCCCCTTGCTCTGGCTGGGGAGCGGCCCGTCCTGTAAAACAAACATCTTCCCAGCTTTTCCCTGGTCTCTCAGGGTAAATTTGCTTTAATTAGTCATCGCGTTGGTGCCGTGCTCCCCAGACCGTACGGAAACATTTCGGTTCCAATTAGTCACCGCAGAACCAACTCCTCCATCAAAGGATCAATATTTCTGGCTCAACGGCCGACATTCCTTTGCTGCCTTTCCTTTTCTGCATTCCTCCACCTTTTGACATCACTTTCCGAGCGCAGCCAGTTATTTAGCTGCATGAGTCACTGCCCTGGTATGATCTCTGCGGGCCCGTAGTTGGGGCTGAAGACGACAATTAGCTGACTACTGCCAGCCTCCCACCTCCAGACACCCACCTGGTCTCCATCTCAGAAACCTACGCATGGGGTACATCTTCCACTAAGCCCCTCTGCTTAAATCTCCGAGAGCAGCATTGCTGGTAACTGCTCAGCGCTGTGCAGCTCCGGTTAAATCCTTCAGAAACCCTCCAGCCCATCCGTAACGCCTGTTATCAGCCAAACGCGCCGGCCGATCAAAGGCCCCGACGAATGCTTCCTCCCCATAACCCAACGGTATCGCACATTAGTTATTCCTTATCCAACAGTTCTTCAATTACGTTTCTCAGAATTTATAGCAGGCAATGACCTCTGTTCAAAATTCTCACTCGTCATGGTAAATATTGGCTCCAAATCAGCCCTTCTGAGATGTTCCGAATAAATCTTGAAAAAAAGAGACAGCCCTAGCCAAGCCTTCGATGCTACCGCTGCCCGTTGACTTCAAAGGGCTCATACCCGGCAGATGACGTCTTCCCATGAAACCTGGCGAGTCACCCCTAAAAAATGGATTGCGAGCCCTCCCTCACTCCCCCCTCCCAGACCTCCCGCTCTTAGCTCGCCTCACCGCCTGTCAGTACTGGAGATCAGTTTGTCAGATTCTCTTTGCGTTGTGATTCGTGATTTGTTGCCTCGGTTCTAACCTCTCGCTCCGAAAGGAATCTCGGCCCAGCCCAGCTTTGATCAGACCTTCCTCCAGGCTCTGATATTGGAATCCACCCACAAACACACGCGGCTTTGCTGCAGGGAAAGCAGATACCGCAGATCTGGAGAACGGTTCAAAAATAATTAATTTTAAACCAGCAAACGAGTTAATCCAGATGAGCTTCCTGCACGCCACGTGCATTAATAATGCTTCTGGAGTGACCAAGGGCTGAGCGGAGCCGGGACGGTGTCACGGAGGCTAAAGGAGATCAGAGGCTGGGAGGCTCTGGTGAAACAACTCCGTCTGGAGCACGCAGCAGGAGCAGCACATTCCGAGGAAGCCCCTGCTGGGCAGCAGCAAAGGGGAAAGCACACGCAGCGAGTCCCCGGCATCGTGCTTGGGCCTTCTTTGGGTAATTCACTGCAAGCCTCACAGCTCACCAGGCACAAGGAGGCTGCTCCGAGGCACTGGCGTGGAAACGCTGCCCGTGAGATACCCCCTCAGAGAGGGGCCAGTTAGGACGGACACCACCAGCAGCAAACCGAGGGAAAGTACCCGGGAATCTGCACGCCAGCGCCTCATTAACACTGCTGCTTCAGAATGAGTGACGAAGCGTGGCGCCTTGTTGGAGTTTTAGGAGGACACTGAAGAGCAGAATGCTGCCACCAGAACGTCCCGCAGCGTCTCCTAGGCCTTTTTTGGGCAGGAGGCTGCACACCGTGCGTTGGTTGTTTCATAAATTATTACTCGGGAATATGAAAGTTTTATGATTTTATGCTTTTATGCCTGCTCGCCCTTGGAACCGCACCGCTTACATCGCAGATTTACCTCTACAAACACAGTTTGCTCCCCAGAGGACCGTCTCCCAAAGAGGTCTGACCCAGCGACAAAGCCACAAGGGCTGAATTTTTGCCGTATTTCAGTAGGGTGCCTGGCACAGCCACTGCACCACAAGTCAGTTTTATTCAAGTCTCTTTCCCTCAGCGGGAACCCGTTCTCTGTTCCAGAAACTTGGAAGCAGGGGCAAAAATTCAGCCACGAATTGAGCAATGTCGTCAGCTGAACTGCTGACTTCTATCAGCAAATCACACCCACGACAAGCGTGTCTGCCTCCCTACCTCTCATCTGCAGCCCTTGGTGTTTTGTTGTGAAGCACACCACGCTCAGCCTCCTCCAGGCCGCTGCTCACAAGCGTAAGAGGCGATGTGCTGCACAGAGCAGCCAGCGTACGTCCCCACGTGCAGCGGGCCGGCACGCTCTCCGGCTGCAACTGCCACCGGGCTGGAGGTTTCTCTTGAAGGGGACAAGGCTCAGACTTGAAGGGGAGCTGCGTAAAGCGCTCTGCATGTACGATTTGCAGAAAACAGGGTGGGATTTCTTTTCCTAACCCCATTATTTCCTCTTTCTAACCTAGGACAACAAACAGCGACCGAATCCCTGTTCTTGAGCGAAGTGCTTGTGTTGGCAGAGCTGCCGCGTTACACCGAGCAGGCAAAGCTCTGCTGCAGCAACAGGCACATGCGCCACCACTCCGCCCCGAACAACACGGTGCAAGCACCTCGTAGCAGCTTCCCACGGTAACTCAGAGCTGCCGAGGGGCGAGCGGAGCCCTTCTGGGCAGCTACTTACTGTGCGAGAAGCGTTGAGTGATGGGGGTTCCCGGGTAGGGGTAAGTGCGACTCTCCCACTGAATGTTTCCTTCTTGCACCGCTTTGATAAAGCCGTGATAACACTGATGGGCCACACCTAGAGAGAGACGAGACGTCAGCAGAATTTGAGGCATGTTAAGAACAGGCCGTGTCTGCACAGTTGCACAAGCACATCCAAACAGCACATCACACGCCCGTATAGAGGAGCGTGTGTACACGCCGCCTGGCAGCTTCCGTAGGAGCTTGGAGAGGCCGAAGCAAGCGACAACTTATCGGTCGGTGTGCGGTGAGCAGCAGCACGATGGCAATCACAAAGCAACCCCTGTATCGGGGCTATAAAACCGCTGGTGGATATTTGGAGGGTCCAAAAGAACAAAGACCGAGGGCTCTGCAAACCAGCGCTCGCTGCCCTTATGCACCACTCCTCTGCCATTTGTCAGCTGTGCTTGGTAAAGCCAAGCCTTTGTGCTAGGTCAGCGTGTGCGAGGCTGCGCTTCTGCCCCGCTGCCCGGGGAGCTACACACAGCACGCTTCAGGTCCCTATAAGCACGTGGTTAAACACAAATCCCATCTGTTAGGGACGTGTCTTCGCAGAGAGGGCTTTGGCCCACTGTGCTGCAACACAAGGCTAATCACACCCAAACTGAGGACCAACAGCACAGAACAACGGACTTTTAAGAGAATGCCTGCAGCTCCTGGACAGTAACCTACAGGAAACATGAGAGGAGAAGCCAGTGACAAAAGTCAGGTGAGAATATTCCTTCTTAGCCTGCCAGGGCGTCGACCTGGCCTACAGGAGGTGGCTCCAGCTCCTGTGGCGCAGAGCCGCAGTTAATCCTGTGCATGGAGAGCGTCTGCTTGTGCAGAGAAGGGCCAGAGACTGCTTGCTGTGGGAAGAAGAGGGGCTGGTGAAGCCTTACGGCTGCCGCAGCTCAGCAGATGCTCGGTGGCCATGGCACCCACAAGCCCTGCTGCCTCGAAGCGCTCAGAGCCGCGGGGAGAGGATGCAGCTCGTCGTGCACTCGCGGCAAAACATCAGCTTTGGGGAAGCGCGCGGGGCAGATCCTGGCTTAGCTACACACCATTCACCTCTAGCACGTGGGTGCGAACAGAACCTCCAACGGCAGCGTCCAGCCCCCAGGCCGGTGCAAGCCTCGCCGTGCCCTGACACCGAAGGGGCTGCATCAGTCCTCGCTGGCAGCCCGGGCTATGGCAGCAACTGCACTCGAGGTGCCGGAACCTGCTGGGATTTTTCCCCGAGAGTTTGCTGACCGCAAGCCCTGCGCCAGGAACACCCCCAGCAAGAAATCACGCTCGGGGATACACAGCAGGAAGCTCTGAAAAATGAAGCCCTGGGTCTTCAAGCAGCTGGTCCCCAAGAGACACACGGGAAACGTAACCTCAACTATAGGATTTCGGAGCAGATGTATCCTGACAAACAGGAAAAATTAACTGGGAGCAAGCAAATCAAGCATTTACCTCGAGTAACCTCTGCTTCGCAGAGCACACGTTAGTGATTACACTCCCTTCGTGCTCCAACCACCACAAAAACGCCGCGGCTGCCCAGCACCTCTCACCGCCCAGGCTCACTGCGATGGCACGGCGCGCCTTGGGCTGCTCTTCCCTGCCCTGCACTCCAGGACGTTTCCCACAGTCTCTGTTGGGGTGAATCACCGGGTGCTTGCTCACCCCAGCTGCATCCTTTGCATCTCTTACGGCTGCTTCAGGAACAAGCGTGTGTGAGAAAGCAGCAACTCAAGGCCACGGGCACTTGAAAACCTTTCAGCAGAGGTGCAGACTGCTGAGCCGGCAGGACCGGAGCACTGCGTGTTCGTGGGCCCAAAATTATGCCAGAAAGGAATTGTGCAATGCTCACTGCTGAAGGAGCTGCGCTTTGGTTCAGCCTCCAGCCTGTTAAACTCTGGGCAAGGCAGAGAATCCTTGGAATCCCAGCAATGCTTCACATGTGCGAGGCAGGCCACAAATGAGGCATCACCCCACACACCTGCCCAGCGTACGCAGCGCCAACGGCAGAAAGCGCGGCACTTCTCCCCTGACACCTGCCCTGCATTTCCCAGCAGAAACAAGTTACCCAAGTGCAGCGACCTGCCTCATTTCCTACAGATTTGACCGGGGCTGCCCCACAAAGTGCCTGCTTTTATGAAGCCTGCAGTCAGACCTCCCGTGTCCAACAGCCTAACGTAACAGAAATCACCGCTGGGTGCAGGAGCACTGGAAGCCGAGAGGCAGGAGGAGTTTGCGCTAGGCTACAAGCGGAGCTCTTTGTCGTATCACACGAAGCCAGCATTAAAATATCCCCATAAGGCGTCACAATTAATGCTGCACGGAGGCAAAGCGAAGGATCTGTATCTCAGGGCTACTCTTTCAGGCAATCTGAATATGCAGATCCCCGTTAATGCAGCGGCAGTGCACACTTTGCCGCCGATCTTCAGCAGAGCTCGAAGAACCAGGCACGGTTTTGTTCCCAGCCAAAAGCAGAGGCTTTGGGAATGCAATCATTGAGCAAGATGCAAGCTAAGCACAATTACAGCCCCATTAGACGTGGGATGCCGGGAGCGGGGCACTGCTGCGCGTGTTGGAGGGGAAGCCTGAACGCAAGGTCAGGAGCTGCTCGCGAGCAGCGTACGGGCAGCGTTCGGAAGCAGCACTAAGCGAGCAGCACTCCAGCAAAGCGAGGCTGCAGCTGCTTCTGGGGCATTTTTCGGAAGTCAGGATTCTGAGGGAAAAGGGAGAACCTAAAGGCAAGTCTAAAGCAAAGCCAAGAGCAGCTGGAACGTGAAGCCACGTTCCCACAATTAGAAGAACGCATTCTCACTACAGCTGTTTGTACCTTTGATTAGCCGATACCACTGTTTGCAGACAAGGGCCGCAGTTTTGTGCTCCTGATACGGTGAAAGGAAGGAGAGGATGTACTCCAAAACCTCTTCGGGGAGCTCCAACATCGATCTGTTGTGCCTGGTCTCCTCCACCTCCAGCTCAGCGTGGGGCTCGTCATCTTGCTCCATCGTCCCTTCGACCACAGCTTCTTCGGGATCCACGGCCATGAAACTGTCATCTTCACTGTCTGAGGAGCTGGCCATGGCATTCCACTTCACAGCTGGGAGAGAGACACAACAGCGAGGTCACCGAGCGGAACCCAGCAGCTTCAGAAACGCAGCTGCAAGCCGCGCACGTTACGCGAGGTCTGCACAAAGCCCTGCACCAGTAGGCTCCAGGTCAGGGCCGTGGTTTTTGCAAGGCTTTGAAGCAGCTGCTCGCAGCTTAGGAATGAGCTGGGAGCGTGCAGACAAAAGGTTCGGCACCTTTCCTCCCCCAGCCAAACGCTAACCACCACCATCGGCGGGGCAAGGCTCGCCTCTGCTGGGAAAGCAAGCACGTCACGCCGCTCTCTGGCCACGGAGCGTTTTCCCAGGCCACTTCTTCATCTCTCACCGCTCTCAGCCCCACCGCTGCCTGCGGACAGCACCAGGGAGAGCAAAAAGGAAAAGAAAACCCGCCGCAGGAACGAGAGCGTGCGACAGCCCCGCTCCCCACAGCCTCCCCTCGCCACCGCCGCGAGTTTGGCAGCGCCGAGCTGTGGGTGAGGAGGTGCCGGCCCCTGGCACGGGGCTGGGGGCAGGACCGGGATCCCCGGGGATCCAGGCGGGACAGGAGCGAGGGACAGCTCGCAGCCGCTCCTCCCTGAGAAACCAGTTTGGCCAGCAAGTCTGCTCCACTGGTGCTGGGGCTTCCCAGGGAGCACACGCTGCTAGAGGGGGACAAGCCCCGTCCCGCTCCCCTTCAGTGCCCCTCTAGCACCCCTCGTTCGCCTCTTTGTCTTATGGGACTTACAAGTGGCTGCTTGGGGTAGGTGAGGAAAGAGAAACCCCCCAGGATTTACCGCCGATGACAGGCTGGGATATCGGTGCTCCAGGCATCCAGAGCACGCGAGGCATTCGGTAACGGTGACAGAAATACCTCACGAAGTAAATCCACACTAACGAGTACCAACGTCTGGTCTGGCTACCGGCATGGCTTACGGACCGGGCACGGCTTACGGACCGTCACCAAACCCGTGGTGCGAAGCAGAGCCCAGCCCCTGTCTGCCAGGAACCAGCGCCGGTGCAGGACCGAAAGGTCCCAACCCCCCGACCCATCGCCCAGCACAGCCCGAGGCCCCCAGGCCACAGGCCACCTGCAGCGAACCCAGAGAGCAGACCTGCTCCTCACGACGGGAAACGAGGCAGACCTGGCCTGAGTTCAGCTCGGACAACTCGCAGCGTGCTGGCTGTGAACCGTGCCACCCCTTAGCGTCACGGCAGGTACAGCTGGGAGGAGGCTGAGTTACCTGCATGACTCCTGACACCTCCACTGCTGTAGCAGACTTCCAGTGATGCAAACTGCCCCGGCCCCAGGCCGCCCCGGCCCCAGGCCGCCCCGGCCCCAGGCAAACCCAGGGCACAGCTCCAGCAGAAGAGCCGCGGAGCAGCAGCCCGGAGGCGCCAAGCCCAAAGCTGGCTGTGACAACTGATTCCACGCAGAGAAATCCCGCTAGGCAGCGTCACCCGCTGCTCCTGTCAGCCTCCCCAGTGAAGCCGCTTCAGAAAATCCTGGGGGCTGTCAATCTTCAGGAGAACCTGAGTCAAAATCAAACTTCCAGTCAGCACGCCAGCAGATGCTCTGCGAACCCTCCGGTGTCAGAAATCCTTCCCAGAGTCAATGTTGTGACAAAGAGAGCCTGAAACCAAAACGCTCTGACACAAGTGCTGCTGCGTCAGCAGACTGCGTTACACAGCAGATAGTACACAAACCCCCAAAGATTAAGAAATGGAACACTAAACAAAAAGAGTCACGCTAAAAAAATAATGAAAAAGCAGCGGGTTGGGTCTTCTCCAAGCGAAAGCATCTCCAGCCAGGAAGCACGTGTGCCTACTTCCACCTCGGGCAGCGCTGCAGGAAGCCGGAGGCTCCCCAGCCCCGGCCGCTGGGGTTGTGCCCGAGCCGGGGAGCTCGGGAGCAGCGGGGTCAGCGCCGGCCTCATGGCCTGGGGGCACGGAGCAGCACATCAGGAGAGGCGGCACCGAGGCGCTTCGCACCCCACGAGCGTGCGACGTGCTAGAGAAGCAAAGTGAAGCACACCCGGGTCAACGGGGCACCCGGAGGTGACAGCGCTGAACGTAAGCCTCAGCTCGACAGGTTTGCCCCGACCTGCTGTTGTTAAGGCTGAGAAGCAAGGATTACGCCGATGTGTTGCCCAACAGCTTTTATTTACTGCTCACGTAACGTCCAGGCCCTGCTGGAGGACGGCAGCTGAGCGGGGCAGGAACGAACGCCCTCCTAACGAGGACTTTTCCCAGCTATAAAAGCACAATTATTAAATCCCAATTTTGATCCTCGGGAGCCAGAGGACACCGGTTAATCACAGGCACACGGACCCGTCCCCGCGACCCGGGAGAAGACGCGAGCTGAGGATGCCACCACGTGCAATGCCACCAGGTGCAAGGAGCCGGGGGTGCAGGGCAGCACCTCCGAGGCCCTTTTAGAAAGGCAGGGGCAGCAGGAAGAGCTCCTGGGGCTCTTTGGGTCCTGCAGGTGCTCGCGCACAGCTCTGAAGTCGCGCTGAGCTCCGCCTGGTCCCCCTCCCTCAGGGAGGAGAAGGTCTAAGGGTGGTGCCTGGCTGCGGAAGGCTTCCTTAAGGGAGAAAGTAAGGAAACAGACCTGGATGGAAACCCTTTTCAGGAGCCTCCTGCAGAGATGGCTTTTATCCCTCCTGGGTAACAGACGTGCCAGCATCGATGCCAACGGTCGTACGGGGCTGGGCTAACAGAAAGCAGCACCCCGCGCCCGCAGGCAGGGTGCAGGATACCACGCAGATTAAAATCAGTCCCTAAGTTTGCCTCCCAAGACAGCTCCCTGCTGCGCACATCTCTCCCAGACATCTCACTTGTGACGCTCGTTAAACACACACACGCGGTGCCGGAGCTCTCGCTGGAAACTCGCGGGAAGCGGGGTGAACAGGGAGCTGGCAGGGCAGCGGTACGGCAGCCTGTGCTGAGGAGAGCGAGGAAATTCCCCCGCGTTCCCCCAAAAGGAATAAATCTGACCACAGAGCATCCAGGACTTCATTACAGCTTGCCTGACCAGGCCACTTCATAATATAAACACACAAACACACCTGCCGTGCTCGACCCCTGTTCCTCAGGTGCCTGCACAGCAACTAACTGCCCTCCAAGCTTTGACACCCACACCCTGTTCTTTTTCTCAAGGAATAAGCCCAGCTCCCAGGAGGCAGCTGGCTCCGAAACAACCCTTCAGGCTGGATGTGCCACGGCCGCGGATCTTGCTGACACGGCAGGGGAACAGGGGGCTGCCAATAACGGCCCCGGAGGGCGAGCGCTGCCTTGCGCACCGAGGGCAGGAGCCCTGCGCTCCGACCCTGCCCCAACAGGAAGGCTACAACAACACCGCAGGAGCCGGCTCCCACGGCAGCAGGTCTGCAGGAGGAGATCGCAGGGCGGCGCTTCCATCGGCTGGCCCAAGAGCAGCGCGGAGCGTTCCTGTGCTCCCCTCGCGGCTCGCGTCCCGTCCTGCGCTGGGTGCTCGCATCGGGCGCGATCTGCGCGCGCTGCAGCCGGTGTACGGGCTACAATTCCCACCTGAGCAACGCCGGCACCTGGAGAGCTGCGGGGAGGGGTTTACGCAGCTGTGGCTCAACAAGAAGCGCGTGCAATGCGATCGGCTTGCCAAGACAGATCCCGCAGCCCCGTTCTGCTCGGACCGATCACGGCGAAGGCTGACAGCAGCGCCCCGAAGCATCGGCTGTTACCTTACAGCCCCTCCAGGGGAAGAGCCTCTATATCCCAGCAGCAGCAATGTTTTGGTGTTTAACAGCTAGCCCAAAGCCTGACCGACGAAGAAGCAGGGCTCAAAATACCGCCTACAGGGACGCTGGAAGGACAATGGGAACAGAGCTCTGCCAGCGCTGATCGCGTTTGCCTGGCTGATCCTAAAAGCTGCTGCTCTGCTGGTTGGCAAAACATTTTATAACTCTTTTCCTCCTCTCGGAGCCCTCCAACATTCCTCCCCTCCCCTCCTGAATACATTTAAGAACCTGCTATTTATTCTGCTGAAGTAATTAGCCGCCGCAGCAGAACCAGCGGGTGAGGAACGTTAAATGCAGACCAAAACCCTGCCAGGCGTAAGCAGCTCTCGGAGGCTGGTCGCGGCGCGAGGACCCTGCTGGCGCAGAACCCCTCGGCACAGGAAGGTTTCCCTACCTGCAGGCGCCTTCCCGGGTCCCAGGGACCCCAGCTCCCAGGCGTGGGTGGCACCGGTGGTTCCCATCGCGAGCTCCCTCCTCTTCCCCGCAGAACTGGCTCGGCTGTCGAAGAAGCGCCTGAACCCCTGGAGTTGGACTTTTTTTTTTTCCCTGTTCTATGAAGTCAACAGATTTTGGGAAAAAAAAATCCTCTAAGGGAAAGTTCTTGAATGAAAACAAGCAGCCGTGCAATCGCTCTGAGTCACAGCACGTTACTCAGGAGGGAATGCTCATTTTCACATGCCACAAAGAGCTCGCTATCCAAACAATCGTGGAAGCTGCGCTCTCACCTGGGAAAAATAAAGGTGTGTTACAGGACCCAGCCCTGCCGGTGGCTGCTCGGGCTGGAAGGAGAAGGGGACTCTGCGGAACGCTTAATTGCTCCTGGCAATCAGGAGTTACACGGTTAATTTAGGGGCGGGAGACTGCAACTGCCTCCAACCTGCTCCAGACTCTTCCTCATACTTTGCAACTGCGTCTCCTGCCCGGCAGCGGCCCCGCCAGCAGGGCAGCGCTTCGGGGGGCAGCAAAGCCCCTTGGGCTTCGTCGCTTACCCAGGTGAGAAAAGGCTCCGAGGGCCCTGGAGCACACCAAGGGCTGGGTGGCAGCTTCCCCCCGGCTCGCCTTCTGCTGCCCTCGGTCAGCAGCCCTCTCCCGGGGAGCAAAAGGTCCACAGGAGCAAAGCGAAGGGCGTGCACGCAAGCGAGGAGGGCTGAGGAGGAGCGGAAGCTTTTCCAGCACTGCTGCAGCTGCTAAATGGTGTCAGCACAGCGAGCTGCTGTGATTCGGGGTGGGGATACGGCTTTGTCCCGTGAGCAGAAGCACATTTCCAGGGAAACCCAGCGAAACGCGGGGTGTTTCAGGCCCTCGGACACTTGCAGCAGTCGGAGGCAGCTCACTTGAAAAACAATTGCCAGACACGTTCAGCAAGGGGAAAAAAAAAAAACAAACAAAACCAAAAATTTTAGTCCAAAAAAACGCCTCTGGGAAACGAACGGATGAGCAATATCCTGCCTGTGCTGCTGCGCGGGCACCGGCCCTGACATGGCTGCTGAAGGATGAATGAGCGAGGCCCTGAGGACACCTGCACCCAGCCGTCCCTCCCAGCGCCCGGACCAGGCGATGCAGGTTTGGAGCACAGCTTTTCCCTCTGCTTTGCCACGGGAAACCGGCTTTTCCTCCGTACCAGACCCGGAAAATAAAGGGTTCCTGAAGTCCACCCGCAGGTTTCCAAGCTCAGAGCTAGGCCAGGTTTTCCCACAGGAGGAAGGCACGGGCTGATAAATGGTGAGGTCCGTCTGGGTTCTAGCCCGGGCGCCGCACGCTTCTCGCTTAGCGCACGGCTCCCGAGAACAAAAGGAAGCCGCAGGGTTTAACAGCGCCGCGCTGCCAGGGTACGTGGGAGAACGGTCCCGCGAATCTGCTGGAGGAACAGGAGGAAACCAGAAGCATCAGAACTGGCCCAAGAGCTTAATGGAACACCAACAACCCCAGAGCCGGACCGGGCAGCGCGAGCACCGAGACCGGCTGCCACGGCAGAACGCTGTGAAGTGAGCTCAAGTGCCCCGTCCTAAGCCCCAGGCGCATCCACGACGAAGGGAGCTCGAGGGCTTCCCCTGCGGCTGGTGGCGCCCCGAGAACAGCTCCGGGTGTGCAGAACCCGCGGAGACCTCCGCAGGGGGACAGAGCGGGCGTGAGCTCACGCACTCCCTCTACTGGGTCCCTGCAAGCCCGGCGGTGAATTCATCCTCACCTGGAATTTTTCAAGCACAAAAAAAAAACACAATGAAATTCAGAACGAGGGCGAATCCGGACGGGAGCCAGAGAAGAACGATCCCAGAGCAAGCCTTAAATTAATTCCTTAAATTGTTTGTCCTTAGTAAGAGTTAATAAAAATTCATAATGCTTTGTCCTTTAATGAGCTGGGGGCAGCCTGTAACAGCGCTCCTTCCCTCTCACCGGCACCTCTCAGCCCCACAGAGCCACGGGAACTGCCCAGCACCTGGAGAGATTTCAGGCAAATTCACAGCCCAGTCACCGGGAAAAGGCACCTGACAACCAGCCGGGATCTGAACGTGTGAAGTCAGTCTGGAAGCACAACCTGGGAGCATCGCTCCTGTGTTTACATCCCCAGGCGCCCCAAAGCCTGTTTGTGTCCGAGGTTTTGCTCAGGCAAAACCAGGCCACGTAGACGCATCTCCGGGGGACTGCTCCCACAGCCGAGAGCTGAGCGCAGCCACCCAACGGCGCCGGGTGACTCCGCTCCCGACCTCCTGCCTGCCTCCACCAGCTCCTTCCTCCCTGCGGTCGGGATTTTGTCGTTTTTCTCAATAAAACCTCTTCTCTGCCCCACCTAACCGATGAACCCGAGCGGCTGTTCCCAGCCCAACTCCCACCGGAGCGCCGGGCTGAGAAACGAAGCGACAAGCAGCCCTGAGACGGCTCGGCCGAGGCAGGGATGAGCTCGGTGGTGCTACCATGAAAAGGATGTGCTGGAAAAAGCCACGCGTGAGCCTAGGCTCGGCGGCCAAGGTTTGATTTCCGTCGATGCCCGCAGCTTTCAGGCGCACGGGAGCTCGCTGCTGCGGTGGTTTTGTCAGCACGCAGGGTAGCGGGGCACCCAGCGCCGTCAGGAGATGCTCGCCGCCTCGAGGAGCCCGCCCTGCACCTTCCTGCTCCCACTTCAAGCCATCTCATTGGGTTCCTAACGCAAAGCCCGCGGTGAAAGCTGCCGACCGCGCAGCGAGGCACCCAGCGAGCTCCCCGCTTCACCCTCAGACAGACCTGGCTTCGCGCCGCCCCTGAGACGGCGACTGCGACACCCCGGGGAGCAGCTGCTTCGCCTCAGTGCTGGAGAAAAGGACCTGGCGCAGAGAGATGGGGCCAGAAACCTCCCGACCTGCGCTGAGGGAGCCGTGCTGCGGGCACCAAGAGCTGCTCTTGTTTGTGACAGCCAGCTGGTGGGCACAGAGCTGCGCTGATCAAGGCGTGAGAGGGCGACGGGAACAGGGAGATGCCCGCACACGGCTCCGGGGCTCGTCTTGACGCTCACCAGGAGGGCTCCTGTGCATCAATGCAGAACGTGCCTGCGCTCATCGCCGGTGGGGTTTAAGCACAGGATGCTAACGGGCAGGGCAAACGGCCAGCACGCCGCGCTCTGCCCACACCGAGCTCCGCGCCCCCTCGCAGCACCGCGGGCAGAGAAAGGCGCGGTGCCGACGGGGCCCTGAGCACGAGGAGCTGGTGCCAGCACCCTGCCGAGAGGCGACGGCAGAAGGGGACCGAAGGCAGGGCAGCCCCAGGGCCCGTGGAACCGTCCTGAGCCTGCGAGCTGGCACTGGGCAGCGCCTCCGCTGCTCGCCGTCACCGCGATCCGGCAGCGGGCCAGGGCCGAGCTTCCCCCATAAAACCGCCTCTTGTAGGGAGCAGGGGGCTCGCAGCACGCAGCGGCGGCGGTTAAAGCCAGAGGGATCCTTCGGGAGCTGCGGGAGGAAAAGCCGATGGCGAGGGAAGGACAAACGGGGAGCAGCCGGCGGGGTGGCGACGGCAGCCCCATCAGGCCGGGCTGTCACGGGGCAGGAGGGCTCCGCATCCCCTCGCCACCGCGGCTTCCAGCAGGTCCATGAAACGCAAAGAGCCGGGGGCAGGGCCCCGGGGCACATCCGAGCCCAGCTCGGGGCAGCGAGCAGCCCGGCAGCACCACCGACCGCACGCAGCGAGCAACCAAGCCAGCTGCAGGAAGGCGCAGCCCCGCCACGCCGAGGGCTGGTTTCCTCACGGACCTCCCAAAGGCCCGGCCAGTGAGGTCGGTGAGCGCTTGCGGCTGCTTCCAGACGTCTTTGAGACCCCGGCGTCCTTCTTGGTAGGGATTTATTTTGAGAGACCAAACGGGCAGCGCGCTGCAAAGCGAAGCAACTGCCAGGTGGAGTCGCACCGCCCCCGGCAGGGGTTCTCTGGCCACCCCGTGCCATGAACCTCTCTGCAAACGCAGCTTGCTGAGGGCAGTACGAAAAATGAGGAGAGAAAGCAGAAATCTAACCCGTGTCGCGGCAGCAGTGACCCTGGATCTGGGGACGTTGCTCCAAGCTCGCAGCACGCCCGGCGGGCGGAGGGGCGACGGCTGCTCCCACACCTCGGCCGCAGGAGGCTCTGGAGGCTCCCCTCGTCCGGCTGCGGCGGGGAAAAAACAGGCAGCCCGAACACAAACGCAGGAAGGGAGCGCATTCAGCGGGACAGATTAAAGGTGGCTGCTGGACGGCCACGCGAGGAACGGGACGGGGTAATTTTAGCTCCTTCTGCCCAGCCGCAGAACGGCCGTGACAACAATGGCGCAGACGCGGCTGCCCGGCTCTCCGTCGGGCGTTGGGCTGGCGCCGCTGCAGGGATCTGATGCCCCACGGCGTGCAGGCGCCAAAGGGCCACGGCGATGCCGCCCTCGCTTCGTGTTGAACAGCGCCACGAGGAGCAACTGGGACGAGACCGGAATGACCGTGGGGAAGGAGCAGCTTCTCTGCAGACGTTTGGCTTTGCAGAGTTGTTCCTTCTGCATGGCTCCGGCCCCGGAGCTCGCTGCGAGCGACCGCACCCCGGGAGCCAGCGCAGGAGCACCAGCGCCTCGGGGCCTCGGCGGGGCAGAGCGGAGGGAGAGCTGCCGCGGCACGGCGGTCCCGAGGCAACAAGCCCCAGACAAACCAAGCGGCTCACCCAGCGCTCCCCAAAGCCCCCACACCCCAAACTATCGCGAACCTGGCCCAGACCTCAGTAAAACAGGCGCTTCAGAATGGGTCTGAGACACGTGGAGACGCTGGGCTGGTCAGAGGCACACAGCTCCGTCACGCAGGCTGGATTAAGGGGGGGCGAGGTGAACGATTTCACTTCAATTCACAGATCTCTTTGTAGGTTCAGCTAGCAGAGAAACATTTTAGAAACTGCCACAGAAATGGGAAGTGAACGCGGTCCGGTGTGAACCAAGCGAGGCTCCCGGAGAACGTGCGCAGCTCTCAAAACAGCAGGCTCCCGGGGGCAAGAGCCGCCTTTTCTGCATCTTGCACAACACCAAAGTTTCCAGCCGCGGTTTTCGACACAGATGTGTCACCCTGCTCTCCTTCAAGCTAAGCCATCAGCAGCTTCAGGAGGGCTTTTGACTTGGATTCCCGCAGCTTTCGGCTCACCCGCGCTCCATCTTAGAAACCGGTAAGGGCAAAGCCCGGAGCAGCGCTGTGCAGTAAAGCCTGCCATGGTGAAATACACGGGGAGAGCAACTTCCCTCGGACGCACAGCTCTGTTTACACAGAAAGTGGGAACCCTGCTGCAGCCGCGCTCAGTCACATCCTGTGGAAATGGCTCGAATTGGCAGCAGCAAGGCAGGCAGCGTTACAGCCCGCGGCTCTCCGAGGCCCTGAGAACACGCATTTAAAAATCAATCGCCTCCTGGGAAGGCCCGGGTACAGAGCATCCCCTCCCTGCCCCAAGCACGTCCTCCCATGCCAGGAGCGGCCGTGGTGGGCTCCTCGCGCTGAGCACGGCGGTGACACTGGCTGCGTTTTCTGGGACCGAGGAAACGGCACCCAAGCACATCCCCACTGCTCCTTAAAATCCCCAGGTAGAAGACAAGCCACCTTCAGCACCAGCAACGAGCCATTCCCTTTATACTAACCGCAGGCACGCGGGTGAGGCTCGTCCCTGGGCTTCTCCAACAGCCCGGGAGGAAACTCCATCGAGGGCCCGCAGGCCGGGACACCCTCCGTCGGCAAGCGGCGCGCTGCCGTTACGAACCCATGGCAATAAACCAGCGCAGGTCTGCGACGCTGCGCCAGCGCCGAGCTGTTGCGCTGTGCCTTTCGCACCCGAGGGCTTTGCAGACAATTTCACCTGCCACCACGGAGAAAATGCTGCTTGGGTGGAGCCGGCCGGCAGACAAACCACCAGGGAACACCGGAAGGAAAACACGCGCAGGCACCTTCGCCACGTGAAGCCAACCGGGGGACGTGATCCTGCTCCTGCTAGAGGCGTGCACGCACAGACACCAGAGAGGTGACAAAGGCACGGAACCAACCCCGCGGCAGCACCCGCAGCTCCTCCTGCACCAGCCCCGGCAGCAGCCCGGTGCCCGTCCCGGCCGCGGTCAGGTCTCGCTCTCAGCCCCGTGCCGGGGCCAAGGAGAGCCCGGCCGGCTACGGGACCTGCCCTGTTAAACCCTGACCAAGGAGAGCGTCAATAATTAACGTGCTGTTTCCATCCCTGCGCTCGATGGACACCTTTACGAACTCTCCCGAGCCCAGGGATGGCTGCCCCTGCCTGGCTCCTCCGCAGCAGCGAGGGGCTCTCGGCTGTGTTTCGATTGCCCTGCGGCACCCGGCTGCTTGCTCAGGGTGCCAGCAGCAACCCTGCTGCAAGGAGGCCTTTACGAGGCACAAAACCACCCAGAAGATGGGGGAGAGGGGAAGGCGACATCGGGCTCCTCGCTGTAACCACGGCCAAGGTTTAAGCACTGGGGCCGGAGGACGGCAGGTGCGGCTCCTTTCTCCTCCATCCACGGCTCCCTGGGCGTGCTTCCCGAGCGCAGCTGTCCCAGATTCCCCCTGCCAGGTGTCACCGCCACAGCCAGGCGGGCTCTCACCGCTGCCGTTTATTCCCGCGGGGAGAAAGGAGTGACACCGGGGCAGCCTGATGGGAAACCCCCCGGGACGCAGCCCGAGGGAAAGCAGCGCTGCTCTGCCCCTTCTCCAACACGAGCGGGAGGAAAAGGAAGGAGAAACGGTGGCGTGACGGCGACAAACGGTGGCTGGGGACGCGGGGACGTGACGGCAAATCCCTCACCGCTGCCCGGTCCGCGCCTGCCCTGCGGACCTGGCTCCGAAGCGGCGACCTGCCCGTTCCTCGGGACCCGGCGGGGCCCTGCGGCACAACCGGGGCCGGGCAGTGCCGGGAGGCGAGGGGACGGCCGGGGGTGAGCCGCGGTGCTCGGGGCCCTCACGGGGGGCGGCAGCGCCTCGGCCCTGAGGTGTTTTTTGGGGGTCCCCCCCCCCCCCCCCCCCCCAAGGCAGGCTCCGAGCCTCGCCCTGCTCACCTCAGCGCGGGCAGCCCCGCTCCCGGCCCCCTCCGCCGCCGCTCCCGGCCCCTCCCGGGCCCCCTCCTTTGTTCCTCCCCCCGTCACGATCGCGCCCCGGGCCCTCACGGCCGGCTCCGCTCCGCTCCCGGCGGCACCGGGGGGGGGGGGGGCTCCGGGACAACGGGACGCCGCCCAGCAGCGCGGCGCCGGGCTCCTGGGCACCGCCGGGAGCCCCGCGGGGACGCCGGGGCCGGGGCCGGGTCTCACCTGCGGCCTCAGGGCAGCCGGGGCCGGGCCCGCCGCGTCGCCCCGGTGACGGCTCCCGCCGCCGCCGCCGCCATTTTCCCTCCCCGCCGCGGCAGCCGCCGCTCCGGCCGCGGCCGAGCGCGCACTGCGCGTGCGCCGCTCCCCGCCCCTCCCCGGTGTGCCCCGCGTCACGTGACGGGGGAGCTGAGGGGGGGGAAAGGGTCACGTGGGGCGCGCGCGCCATGATGGGGAGGTCGGAGCGCGGCCGTCCCTATAGGCGGGCACGGCTCGGAGTGGCGGGGGGACGCCGCCATGTTGGGGAGGTCGGGACGGGGGGGGGAGGTGTCAGGGCGGCTCCCCCTGCCTGACCGCCCTCCTGCAGCACGGAGGCAGCCGGGGCCCGCGCAGCCCGTGCCTCAGGACGGCGGGGTGCTGCTGGTGGCGGGTCCCCTCCCTCCATGTGGCAGCCCGGTGCCACCACAGGGCTGCGGGGTGCCCGGTACGTGTGCCTGCCTGCCGGGACAGCGGCCCTGCGAAGGGCTGGAGGCAGCTGGGGGGACACGGCACCATGGCTCCACAGCTCCACAGCACCATGGCTCCACAGCCCCACGGTTCCATGGCACCACAGCCCTACAGCTCCACGGCACCACAGCCCTACAGCTCCACAGCCCTACAGCTCCACAGCCCTACAGCTCCACAGCCCCACAGCCCTACAGCTCCACAGCCCTACAGCTCCACAGCCCTACAGCTCCACAGCCCTACAGCTCCACAGCCCTACAGCTCCACAGCCCTACAGCTCCACAGCCCTACAGCTCCACAGCCCTACAGTTCTATGGCACCATAGCCCTACAGCCCCACAGCCCCACACCTCTACAACTCCACAGCCCCACAGCCCCACAGTTCCACAGCACCATGGCCCCACAACACCACAGCCCTACAGCCCCACAGCCCTACAACTCCACAGCCCTACAGCCCCACAGCACCATGGCACTACAGCCCCACAGCTCTACAGCTCCAC
>NC_048913.1:7483145-7498725 GCF_011077185.1 Oxyura jamaicensis | reverse complement strand
ACAGCCCCACAGCCCCACAGCCCCACGGGGTGGCTGAGGCTGGAGGGTGCCTCAGAAGATGGCCCAGCCCAGCCCCAGCCCAGCAGGACAGGTGTAACCACAGACGAACCCCAGCCAGCGCGGTGTGAGATGACATGGCCAAAAGTCCCTCAGTGCCTGTGCGAGGCCTTGGCTCGCGGCTGCTCTTGGTTCCCGGGAGGGTGGCTGCTCCCCGGCCCGCGGGGCTCCCACGGCAGCCCAGGTTCTGTGAGGCTGAGCCCAGCCAGGGCTCGAGAGCAGCTCTGCAAACCCCTTGGCTGCCCGAGCCGAACGTGGCAACTGGCAAGATGTTTTTAAGAGAAAACGAGCTCAGACTTTTAACCCAGAGGCAGCAGTGCCTGAAGTGCCTCGGTCGCTCTTGGAAGTGGTACTTCAGTTGTTTCAGATAGCGCTGCTCGTCACTGGATCGGGGATAACGAGCACTTTGGGGGCCAGAAGCAGGCAAGGGGCTGAAGACCTGCACGCGCTGGAGACGAGATTTCTTACCGTGGGGGCAAAGCCCGCAGGACGGGGGCATGTTCGAGAACAACGCTGCCGGAGCTCCGAATGTGCAGCTTACAAACCAGCGCCAAGCCAACAGTGCTGGGCACCGGCTGCTCGGGGGCACAGGTCCTGTTTCCCTCTGGAAGAAGCCAGAGGAGGGGTAGGAGCAGCCCGAGGGTGCTCCCTTTCCCCCCGTCCTCGCACAGCCTCCATGCCGCCTGCACACACCGACGAGCGCTGCTGCAGCGCCGAACGCCCCGAGAACCCCACCGGAGCTCGTGTGCGTGGACGCACGGCATCCCACCCCTCACAAAGCAGGATGCCCGTGGTGGCTTTGGGGCTTGCCAGGGCAGAGGAAGGCGGGCGAGGGGCTCGCGGGGCTGCTGGCAGGAGCCAGGGCTCACGGCGGGCGTTTCGTGAGGGTTTTTCTGCGTTTAGCTGGAGTTTTTAAGAAGCCGCTCGCCATCTGCTGGCAAGCCGCAGCTCGCCAGTGGGGTGTCCTTTTTGGGGAAAGAGTTCCAGATTTGAGGTAGAAAGGAAAGTTTCTGCGCCTCCCCGTCTGAAGGGTTTGGTTTTTAGGCTGCGGGAAGCGGCGTTCGCTTCTGCACCCCGTGGAGCTGCCCTCAGCAGGCCCGACCCCAGCCACGTTTGTGTCGGTGCAGGCCCAGCGCAGGATGTCGGTGTGCCGAACATCCCGGCTGCAAGAGCAACAAGCTCCATCAGCCAGTTTGACTTTTGGGAAACCCTGAAGGGTTTGGGCTGAAGTTAACCCCCCCTGCCAGGCGGGACGTTTAAGAGTAGATGTCAAGCGATATAAATAAGTAGGACGGGAAGATGCCACAGGCCCTCAGGTGAGTTTCTGTCCCCTCCACGCTCAGATTTACTCGAATCCAGCTCTACGCCAGCCTCCCCAAGGCCGGACCCTGGCCGGAGCTGGGTGCGCCCTGGCGGTGTTGGGATGCGGAGGCACGGTGGTGGGAGCTGAGGTAATGGCAGGGGGGTCAGGGCTTTGCTGGAACCCCTGGCACCATGCAGG
The DNA here is from genome assembly GCF_011077185.1 of Oxyura jamaicensis. NCBI lineage: Eukaryota > Metazoa > Chordata > Aves > Anseriformes > Anatidae > Oxyura > Oxyura jamaicensis. The sequence continues at coordinate 7,497,167 of NC_048913.1, read as the reverse complement.
TGCTGTGGGTGGGCTGCTTCCCCCGCCGAGCCGCCGGCGGGACTCATGGCCTCGTGGTCCTTTGGGTGTAGGGCGAGTGCTGGGGGGCTCGCAGCGGGGGGATCCCCCCATGCTCGTGCCTCCCCCAGCCCCCTCCTTCCCTCCTGGCTTTGTGGAACAGATCTGTTTAGCACCAGGTTGGTGTGCGGTCGGGGGGCGCAGCCATGGGCTGTGGGGGCAACGTGTGCTGATGCAGTGACAGCAGTGAGGCGGTGGGTGACCCCATCCCAGTCCGTCCCATCCCTTCACAATCCCAAACCAGATCCCAATCCCCATCTCAATTCCAGTCCTAGCTCCCATCCCATCCATCCCAATCCCCAACCCATCCCCATCCCATCACAGACCCAATCCTAATCCCAATACCCAACCCATTCCCATCCCCATCCCAAGGCCACCCCATCGCAATCCCAAACCAGATCCCAATCCCCATCCCATCCCAGTCCCCATCCCATCCCCATCCCATCCCCATCCCCATCCCCATCCCATCCCCATCCCATCCCCATCCCCATCCCATCCCCATCCAATCCCAATCCCAATCCCAATCCCATCCCCACCCCAATCCCACCCCCCCGCTCCGCTCCTCCCGTCCGCCAGGGGGCGCCCTCCCCCCTCCCCCGCACGTGGCCTCCCTCCCTCTCCCACCGCGCACGCGCCGCCCACCCCCTCCCCTCTCCCCAGCAGCGCGCGCGGGCGCGGGCGCAGGCCGGCGGGCGGGGTGTGCGCAGGCGCGCTGCCGTCTGCGTGTGGGGAGGGGGGGGGAGGGAGGGAGGCGGCGCGCGCATGCGCCCTGCTCGGTGTGGCGGCGGCGGCGGCGAGGGGGGGGGCGTTAAAATGGAGGACGAGGAGGTGGCCGAGAGCTGGGAGGAGGCGGCCGACAGCGGGGTGAGCGCCGGCACCGGGCCGGGACCGCCCGGGGGGGCGGCGGTGGGGCGGGAGGAGACCGGCGGGAAGCGGCAGGGGGCGGCCGGTGCCGGCCAGGCCCGGCTGGGCGGTGGCGGAGGGGGCGGGAGCGGCCCCCGGCCCTGCGCGGCCGCCCCCACAGGGCAGGGGGACGGGAACGGCTCCTGGGGGGGGGGGGGCCCCGGCCCGGCTCCTGGGGGGGTCCCGGCCCGCGTCCTGGGAGCCGCGGCCCGGCCCCTGAGCGCCGCTTCTGGCCCGGCACCGCTCGTCCTCCCCGGCTGCGCTTTGCGTTGAGCTCCTGGAGCCCTCGGAGGGAAAGCTCCGCGCCCCGTCCTTCCCGGGGCCCCTTCCCGCGAGCCCCTCGGCGCCTGATCCCCTCCAGGTCCCCCCCCCCCTGCGGCGAGTCCAGGCCGAGAGCCGAGCTTCGCGGCACCCCCTGCTCGGCAGGCTCCTCGGGGAGCCGCCGCCACGCCCGCGGCTGCCTCCGCAGTTGTCCGCGAGGGCGCTTGGAGCAGGGGGAAAGGCGAGCTGCCTCCGGCAGGAGCTATTCTTATGCAAGAGGGGAGCTGGATGCTGCCTCCTGCCAGCCGGGATATTTTAGAAAGGTCACGCTTCGGAGCTGCAGCTCGCAGGAAGGGGACCCGCTGCTGCTGCTGGTGGCCGCAGGAAGTGAAGAGCCGGGCGGGATGGACCCGCGCGGGGGGAGCCTGCCCTCGCGGCCGGCCCCACGCAGGGGGGTGCTGGCGCGGGCTGGGCACCGCGGGCTCTCCGAGCTGCTGCAGCAAGCAGAGGTACCGGAGGCTCAGCGGAGAGACCCGGCGAAGAGAAAGGGGAAGGGAGCACAGGAAGAGGCTCGGCTGTAGGGCAGGCAGCGTGACTGGTGTTGCTCGTTTACAGTTGAAAGCTGTGAGGCGCCCCTGCCTTTCTCGGTGACAAACCGGCTGCAGTTAGCAGGCAGGGAGGGTTGAGCGCGGCCCTAACGAGGTGGATCTTGTGTTGAAAGGGTGAGGAAAAGCTGTGTGCAAGAGCTGGCCTGATCCTGTCATCACGGCATCTTTCTTGGTGTTTTCAGGAGTTTCCTTTGTTTTTTTTTCCACCTGCGTCTTGCTTGGCGTAGATCTGAGGTGGATCCCAACTCAGAGGCACGAGATGTGGCAGCCACGGTGTAGAGGAAGGTGCAAGAAAACAGTGAGGCTGGAACCTGGCGTGCCGAGGAGCAGCTTTGAGCACATCCCCTTGTCCTAACGCTATGCGCAGCTGAGAACCCAGGTAGTCGGTTCTCAGACCCTTCAGCACAGTGTAAGCAGGAGAAAGGTAGCGAAGGAGATCCACAGCGGGCTTCTGAGACCAGCTGCCTCCTCCTGGCTGCGTCGTTTGGCAGTGAGCCACCAGGAGGGCTCCGTGTGGAACAGAAAGGCTGCCAGGGTTCTCAGCACTCGTCCTTCCCCGTGCGCGTGTGTGGCTTTGGGTGCCGGGCTGCTGACAGCTGCTCTCGGCGCTGAGGAAGGCAGCTCTCAGCACGAGGCGGTCTGGGGCTGCTGCGCACGCTGTGGTCCCCCCAGTCGCTGTGTCACCTCATGTAGCTTTTGGGGGTTCGCCTTTCCAAGCAGCGCGGCGATCTTACTTGGTAGAAGGGCACTCTCTAAACGGGGAAAGCCCAAGAAACCCGGCCCAAAACCTGGCTCGCCTCCGCCTCTGGACGTGGTCAGTCCGGTGGCTGTACAGGAGCTCTGGGAACAGTCTGTGTTCTTTCACGTGGCTTCTCTTTGTCTCCCGTTTTTGTGCCAGCAGAATTACCCGGGGCTTGCCCGATGGAGCTTCTTGTTTGGCGTGTGTCACCCCCAGCGACCGCACGCCGCTGCCCCCGGCTTTCCCTACGCAGGGGCTGTGCAGGCCCGGCAGGGTGAACGTGTGGGGCCCTTCGTCCCAGGCTGCTGCAGAGATGGCTGGAAGGGCTCTGTGCTAGGTCGCTGCCTGGCGCGCGGGTGTTGGAAACACCGGGGAAATGGAGAGGTTTTGTTGTTGGTGAGTTACAGGCGGAGAACCGGTGTGTGAGTAACGAGGGAGCTGACTGGTGGCAGGGTCAGCAGCCAGGCGTGAGGCTTCAAAGACCCGCTCTGGGCTGGTGAGCGCTAACGTGACTTAACGCGTGGCGCAGTCGTGTGGCTCACCTGGCTTTAGGGAAGAGGGAAATCACAACAGGGAGGGGTGTTTGTTACCCCCGAGCCTGTTGACCGGTTAAACTAATAATTAAGCTTCAGCCGGGAAGCTGTGCTCCAGTGCTGCGGTGGAAGCCCGGCGGCTGGGGATCCCGGGGAGCGCTGCTGCCTCCGATCAGGTTGATGCACAAGCAGCAGGCGGGAGCCGGGCTTCCCGCTTCGGATCTCACCCTTCAGTGAATCGGGGCTTGGGAAGGGCTGAATCGGGGTTTGGGCTGCTGCCGCATCAAGCCGCTAAATGCGATCCAAGTACACGAGTCAGGAGGGAAATATTTCAGAGCACAAAGCTGCCACCTCCGGTCCGTGAAGGCTGCGAGCTTCTTGTGTGATCGGGGAGGAGTGAGCGGGGTTTCGGTACCCTTCCCTTCCAGGGCTCTGCCCTGGAGGAAAGCCCTGGGGATGACCGCGGATCCCTGGTGTCAGGGGAGGCACCGGGAGGATGGGTTTTGACTGGACTGCGGTGATTTTTGTAAAATATTTACTAAATATTTGCTTTCGATGTTGGTAACTGCCCCCAGAACCTCTAACCTAGGAGACGAAAGCTTGTTTCTGCCGCCTCCGCCTCGCTCAGGCGCAGGCAGCCCGATGAGAGGCGATGCTGGTAGGCGGGGAAGGAGCAAGCACCAGGTGCCACGAGGTGAGTGTCTGCCGTGGGACGCTGCTGCGAGTCCTGCGAGGGCTGCCTGAGTCACCAGGGAGCAGCCTCCGCTCGCTGCGTGACCTTGGCACGCATCTGGCCCTGCCTGACCCCGGTGGTGTGCAGGAGGCACCTCCAGGGTGACCTGGATGCGGAGTGACGGAGCCATGAGCTGGCGCTGAAATGCTGCCGCCCCTGTCTGAGGGAGCGCAGCGGGAGGACAGGCCGGCGGCTGGGGGAGCTGTGGAAGGCTTCTGCTAGGTTTTAGCCTCTGGTTTTTACAAGATGGGAAAAAAAATCTGGGTCTGGGGAGGGGGTCTGCAGCGCGGCCAAGAGCTGAGGGCTGGGGCAGGAGAAGCTGCAGCCCTCTGGAACGCTTCCTCCCTCCCTCCATCGCGTGTTTGCACCGGGAATGCCGCCTGGTGCCTGGCAGAAGAGGGGAGCCTTGCCAGGCCTGCTCCTAAAAATACCCCGGTGTCTGCTTCGTCGCCGCTGAGCAGCCTTCTCCGCCAGGGGAAGGTGGAAACACCGGCGCAGCTGAAAGCAGCCGCAGCTCTCCTGGCATCGCCCTGGGTACGGCCCGCAGCCAGGACTCAGTGTAAGCAGAGTGACTGGAGAATTAATGAACCGATTCCCAGTAGCCTCGGGAATTGGAATGTTCCAGTAATTAATAGAAGATTAATTTATCTTCAGAGGAAAGAGGGAGGTAGCTAACGAGGAGTCAGTTTGGAGCTGTCGTGGGATTACCTACTCCTGCTCTCCCTCGGTGGTGCTCCTCGAGGAGCAGTGAGTCGGGTGCCGGCAGCTGCGTGGTGCCCGTTAGCGGCGTCGGTAACCTCCGGCGTTAAACCCCGCTTCCCTCGGCCCCGGGTCTCCCTGCAGTGCCAGGCACCCGCTGGCGCCTTTAGGAAGCGGCTGTGGTTGGTGCTGGCGTGGGGGGACGCGGCCCCAGGCCCGGTTTCCCCTTGCAGGGTCCGATCTCCCGTCGGGGTGGGCAGGGCAGGAGCGTCCAGCCGGCGCAGCAGGGAGCGTGGCGGACGTTTGCCCGGGGCTGTGCATCCGAAATGTCATCGGGTCTCTGAGATCGCCGCTTTTATCAGAGCTCCTGGGGAGGTTTGGGTGTTCCCTCCTGATTTCTGCCCAGTAACTGAGGCACGGGGGGGGAGTGTGAGAGCCTTGTGGGCAGCCCAGGGCTTTGCCCTCATGAGAATCTTGTCACAGCTGCTCAGTGAACCTGGGGGGGGAGGATGCTGGCAGTTACCGTGCCATTCCTGCCCCTGCATCAGCAGAGCTCGGGGCTGCTGCTTCCGAGTCTCTTCGGAGAGCCCGTGCTGGGAGCTGTGTGGGGTAAGCGGTTCTTCCTGCGGGGGCTGTCGGGGGGCTCTGCCTGTGCCTTGCAGGCTGGGGAGCCAGGATGGCCGGGGGGTGCCTGACCCCAACCTGCAGCATCCCATCCGTGTCGCTGCCTCTGCCGGGGTGGCTGCCACGGGGCTGGAGCTCAGCTTCCATTACGTCCTCGCCCACCAATGCAGCTTAAATGTCAAAGCACAGCGTCGTCTTCGCGCCGTGCGCGGCTGCCTTTTAGTATCCAGACATAATAGCGCTAAAAATAGGCGGCTGAGATTCCTCACTAATCTTCGGGGAGGGCGCTTTCGTGGAGAAGGGGGGCGGAAAGGGCGCTGGGTGTCTGGGTGCAAACCCGCTCGTGTGGGAAATGAGAGCCAGGGGAGCCTCCTTGCCACGCTCAGGCCGTCGGAGGATTCATCGCTGGTTTCTGAGCGGCGTGAGCTGCCCAGCTGCCGGGTGCGTGCAGCTCCGTGCCCTCGGACGCCTGGCCCGCTCGTGCCTCTCGGTTGTCGGAGTGCTTCTGGTGCTGCCTCTGTAAGTCAGCTCCTACTCTGATCTTGTTACCCGCAGCAGGGCGACACAGGAGAGCGGTGGAAATGGCATCAGCAGGCAAACAGATCTGCAGGCAGCACCCGCAGGGGTTTTAACAGTAACTGCGTCAAGGTGTTCTGCTCCTCAGACCCGTCACTGCGTGCCCTGTGAGCCGCCTGAAGCCGCCGATGTCCTGCGGTATTTCCACCAGGTGCTCTGGGGCTGCTGGGCTGACCCAGCCAGGCTCTCCAAACCTGAACTCCTTCAGGCCTCTCATCCAAACTGGAGTTGTAGCAGGTTGGCAGGACTGCGGCTTTCGCTGAGCAAACAGCGTAAATCTCTGCATTAAAAAAGAAATCCCCCAAACCGAGCTTCTGTCGGGCTGAGCGTGGAGCAGGGCGCTTTTTTTTCCCTACTGGCCACTGAATTTGAACACGACACAGGAGACTCCAGCGAAGTGCTCTGGGGGAGGGCAGGGTTCTCCCGGCAGTGCCGGGATCATCAGGGCCGTGTGAGGCTGACAGATGCTTGGGGTGGGAGAGAAACGGGGATGTTTGGTGCTGGCTCAGCGTTACCCTGCCGGGAGCCCCGCATGTAAAGGGAACCTCATTCCTGCCGAGTGCTGGTAGGAAGGAGTGGAGCTGTGGGACTGCAGGGCGCTGTGAGGGCAGGTTGTGAAGGGTTCCTTGGAACGTGCTGGTGTGTGCGGAGCAAGTGGAAGAGCCGTTCCCTTCTGGCAGGCTGCAGGTTCTGGCAGCGGAGGATGGGGGTGGAGGAGGTCCCGCGCGTAGGAGGGGTGTGAAGAGCTGTCCAGCAGCGCTCGGTCACGGACGGCCGCGTTAATCAGGGCGTTTGTCAGATGACGAGGTGGAAACGACGCTTTGCAATTAGAGGAGCTGGCAGGCGGAGGTACAGGACACGGCGTTAGCCCCGGGACTGACCCGCAAACCTGTGGGAGCGTAGGAACGTGGACGCGGCCGGTGTCAAAGCCAAGGCTCCCTGCCAGGAGGGGAAGAGGGGAGGGCAGCCGCGGGGCTCAGCTCCGAGCAGGGGTGGCTCAGCACCGTGCTCCCTGCTCAGGCGCTGTGCCCGACGTGACCCCAGCAGGGAAATGCCCTCAGACTGTGAAGGTGCTCCTGGGCCTGCTGCTCCCTGCCACCCTCTCCCCGGCACGGTGTGTAATGGGGCTGTTTGAGGGAGCTTCCCTCCAGGCAGCCCTGGGGAGGCACAGACAGCCTCTGGAGCCTGAAGACGTGTTTTAAAGCCTCTTCCCTAGCAGGATGTAACCGTGTGGCGCAGGGCAGGCGGCTGAGCTCAGCCCTTGCCTTGCCTTGGCTGTTGCCAGCCGCTCTGAAGCGCTTCCACCCTTGCCCGGGGTTTCTGTTTCCCTGCTGCCTTCCCTGGCCGTGTGGGCAGGAGGCTCTGAGCAGCACGGGGATGGGGTTTTCCTCTGAAATGGGTGTCCTCTTGGAGAGGAGGGAAACGGCAGGTGTCTGCCCTCGGCGGGAGGCATCACTGGAGATTTGGCCTTCGGCTCGGCGCTGCGTTGACCCCCTGGCTGGTTTTATCCCTAGGGAGCAGCGTGGCCTCGCTCTATGGAGCTGGGTGGGAAATTCAGCCGCCCACCCAGCTAAATCTTTCCGGAGCTGCCTCTCCTAGAGGGACGGAGGCTACTGTGGGCTGCGTGACCAGGAGAAAGCCCCGTAACGTGGCGTCTTGTTGGGACTTGGTTTGTTCCCTGCCTGCTGGGGCATTGGGGAGCTGCTGTGCAGACAGGCCTCATGGTGAGGACGCGGGGCGGCGAGGCTCGGCACCGCGCTGTGCCTGCTGCAGCTCCGGGGAAGGCTCCGCTGGCAGCGGGCTTGTGCTGGAGTTAAACTGACCTGAAAAGCAGAGCGATTGTGGCCTGCCAGGAGCTCGAAATTTCCTGCAGCGTTGCCAGTTACTGGCTGGTGAAACGAGGACGCTCCCAGGTACTTTTTTTTTCCTCCTTCTTCACTGGTGATTGAAGCTCGCTGCTGTTTGGGAGGCTCTTGGAACAGCGCCGGCCGTCATGGGAAGCTAAACGGACCCAGCGAGGCGCAGCTCGCTGCCGAAGGTTACCAAAAGAGGCTGGAGGAGCTGAAAGCTGCCCTTGTTTTCCTCTTCAGCAGGGTTTCTCTCTGTAATTGCTCTGATTGCATAACGCAAACACCTTCGGTGAGATAGGTGCGAGCCTTCGACGGAGGCTGACATGCTTAAAGCCACATCATTGGCGCTCAGGGTAATTAATCAACGCGTCTTTCCGCCTGTTGACTGACCTGGCAGCCCTGTTGCGAAGCGGCGGAGCTCAGGAGGAAGAAGCAGGGTTGGCTAACGAGGCTCGGCGAGTCCCTGGGTGCGCGTCGGGCAGGGCAGCGGCTCCTCGTGAGGGAGGGTCACTGCAGCAGGAATGCAGACCTGCCGGCCAGGCCTCAGCATGGCTGCGGGCTCCGCGGCCGAGCCGCGATGCTGAAATCCGGCGCGTGGTCTGCTGTGGGTCCCCAGCCGCCGCCTGCTGCTGCTTCGGGGGGGTTGGTGCCAGCGCCTGCCCTGCCCGGGAGCACCTCGCTGAGTGTTCCCCTGGCGCTCCTCGCTGCCGCTAGCGGAGCCTTCTTGCCAGCTCGAGTCCCTAAAATGAGAGCTGCTGTGCGGGGGAGGTGAGCGCCTCGAGGCTGCCCTGTCACCGTGCCTCGCCACACCTTCCACCAGCTGTAGGTGTACGAATGGACCCGGCGAACGTACGTGGTGCCTCTGCTCCAGACGGGCTCTGCCTGCCCTCCGTAGCAGGGCATGGCTGTGTGCCGGAGGGAAACCGAAGGTGTCTGTGGGCTGACCCAACCTCTGCCCCCCAGAGATGAGCCTTCACGTGTTTTATTTTCCTTCTTCCTTTGTAGGAAATAGACAGACGGTTGGAAAAGAAGCTGAAGATCACACAGAAGGAAAGGTAACGATGCTGCGCGGCTCGGAAAACCTTACTGTCCCCATGTGCTACTGCGTGTCTGAAAACCTGGGGGGAGGAAACGGGGCCACTGTGAACGGAGAGGGAGCGGCGGCTTGGAGATGGGCAGCTCCGTGGCCGTGCCGCTAGGTGGCTGCTCCCACCCGCAGCAGAGGAGCGCAGAGATCCTCGGGAGCGATTCTATTTCAGAGCCGGGTCTCCCAGGCTGGATGTAGCACAGCTACGGGGAAGCATTTTAAGAAAAAAGCCACCCAGAGGAAGAAAAGGGGAGTCAGGTAATCCCAGCCCTGAGCCCTGGCGTGGCTCGCTGGGTCTGGCATCAGGAGGACTTTCTTCTCCTGCTTGCTTTGGGTTAGAGTGGGGGGGGGGGGGGGGTGTTACTGTGCCCTAGCAGGAATGTTTCCAGTCATTCCTGACAGGTCTCCTTGGTTCTCCTCCCCTCCGGTTTTTAGTCGGCTGCTTCTAGTCTTGGTGTTACTCCTCTGGGACTCCCACGCAGGAAGGGGACTGTAGGAATTCAGAAGCTGAGACTGGGGCCAGGGCTGGCTCCAGGGAGCGAAATGGCAGGGAGGAAATCAGAGGAGGCCCGATTTGGCTGTCCTGGTGTTTGAATCTGAACCTGGTTCTTATGCAGGTGCCTGCAGCCAGCTTCAGATTCTCTCCACCCATTCAGAAGTGAAATTCTCTCTGCTCTGTGTCTGATTTCCTTGCCTTTGGTCAAGTTTCAGATGTTGAGCAGGGCAGAGGTGGTGTTTTCTGTCCCTTACTGAGCTGATCTCCCACAGACCTGCCTGCCACTGTAGTTTAGAGTCACAAATATAACCCGGTCTTTAATTATTGCAGGCTGCTTAGTCATGGGAAGGACATCTGACTGTGAGGAGCTTACACGCAGAGCTGAAGTCATGCTCACAGTAGAAAACAAGTACCGAGCAAATGTGTGTTGTTTTTGTTTTTCTTAAGCAGTAGAAAATCAAAGTCTCCTCCTAAAGTGCCGATCGTGATTCAGGACGACAGCCTTCCTTCGGGTCCTCCCCCACAGATCCGCATCTTGAAGCGGCCGGCGACGAACGGCGTGCTCAGCAACCCCAACTCGGCCACCAGGCCCGCGTTCCCCGTGAAGTCCTTGGCACAGAGGGAGGCCGAGTACGCCGAAGCCAGGAAACGAATACTGGGCAGCGCGAGCCCCGAGGAGGAACAGGAGAAACCCATTCTGGACAGGTGAGAGTGGCCTCGGGCACGGCGCGGTGGCGTCGCTGTGCTCAATCCTTGCAAACCCCTTCCTGGCAGGAGGGGGGGACGTGCACCTTCCAGCATGAAGTGAGGGAGGCGAGGAGGGAGGAGTGTCGTGTTAGGAGGCACGGCAACGTGAAGCTCAAACACGCGGCAGCTGAAGGGAGAGCTTGTGCCTGGTAAGGCAGTCAAGGTTACCTTGTGCCCTTGAATGAGCACGCTGGGGATGCAGAGGGGAGCGCAGGCAGCCAGAACTGCTGGCGTGATGTAGCCTTGCCTCTGCTGGCTTAGGTGCTCTCACCTGCAGGTGAGGGACTCGAGTGTCAGCCCTCCGAACTGAACGCAGGTGGCTTGGAGGCACCGTGCTCTCCCTTGTGGTTGTGGTCTGGGTCTTGGTGACTTGAGAGTAAGACTTCCGAGACGACAGGACAGAAGTGAAGTGCCAGTTCACTTCTGGTTGTGTTCCCCATCCCAGGGAGCAGTGCAGCAGGCCGCGGTGGTCGTCCCACGGCAGCGGCTTTCCACCAAAGCAGGTGCAGGAGCATCTGTTGGGGGTGTGCGTGTCGCATCGCACAGACACATCGCGTCTGTCTCTGATGTCCTTTCTCCTTGCAGGCCGACGAGGATCTCCCAGCCAGAAGACACCAGACAGCCCAATAATGTGATCAGGCAGCCACTGGGTCCCGACGGTTCACAAGGCTTCAAACAGCGCAGATAAACGTGGGCACGGGAGGATGCTGCAGGAAGCAGGGTCAGCTGCCGCGGGGCGCACTGCCGTGGCGGACAAATGGACTTGAGCAAAGGGAACTCCCTGGTTTACTTGCACTGTGATCCCCTTTGCTCTGCCCACTGTGACCTCCAACCCCACGCACTGTGACCTCCCCGCTCCACCCACTGTGATCGGCAAACCGACAAGGGCTGTCCCCAGTCACCGTAAATGGAAGGGGGAGGGGGTGTAAAGGACTCGGACGGGTGCAGAGAGCCGCGTGTGCCACTTTGGCCGAAGCTAGCGCCAGCAATAATGTTTGTTGTACTCGTAACCTGGGATTTAAGGAAAAAACGGGAAGCCTCCCCAGATGCGCATGTTGTCTTTATCACTTTAAGAGCAAGTTGGGTTTCAAAGGATCTTCTATTTTTTGTTCTGTTTGTGTATCAGATCGACTTTTGAGGGAGTGCATGGGAAGGGTTTTAACTGTTTAGTTTGTTTTAATTGAGAGAGGTAGTTAAGTGTTCGAAAAGGAGTTTCACTGAATTTCTGCAACTGTAATGGCTAGGGTTTGGCAAGCTTAGCTTCTTGTTCTGTATTTCTACCGCTGCCAAGCAAATGGAAGCGGACTCCCGGCTACCCAGCCTTTCTGGTCGCCTCGGCCTGGGAGCCGGCGCGGTCCGATGACCTGGTTTACGTATTGCACCTGTTAAAGCTTGGCTAGTGTTTTCTGCTGGCTTGAGGAAAAACTTAAAGTACATCTTTTTGTGTTTTGGGGAGAAGGGAACGTAGGTGGATCCCTTGAGAATGCCTGCTGCGTGCTTACTGCTTGCAGCGGAGTGGGGCGGCGAGGAATTAGGGCTCTGCATCTGGACGTGCAGGCTAGGAGGGGAATAGTGAGCGCTGTGCGGCTCTGCTCCACGAGGTAAACCCAGGCGAGGAGCCACGCTCACCCAGCGACTGGGGTAACGGCAGGGAGCGAGACGGCTGCTGCTCCAAAGGTTCGAACCCAAGTGGCTTACGATGGACCCGAAGGCTCTGATCTGTTACGGTACGAGCTGTACCTGACGCATTTCCTTCCAGAAATCACAGACATCAGGAACAAAACGTGTTCGGTGAAGTCTGGAACCCCCCACCCGAAGTCGGTGGTGACAGCTGGCTCCCCGCCGGCTTCAGGGAACGGATGGCTCCTGCCGCTCCAGCTCCTGCGGAGAGGACGGGGCTGCGGGCAGCTCGCGGGCCGAAAACTTCCCCGGACAGCGGCGGCGGAGGAGAGCCGTGCGGTGCCGCCAGCCGCCCGTGTTGCGGGACACTGCTGACCGTGGGCGCTGCCCCGTGCCCGGCGCTGTCCGTCCCGTCGTGCTGTCCGCTCTGCGCACTAGACAAGCTGACCTATCTCCGCGGTCCTGTCTCCAGGGATGAGATGAACACTACAGCCCTTGTTGGAACGGATGCTGACGGCGGCCGCCCGCCTGCGAGCGGCTCCAGGCTCGGGGCCGCTTCTGCCTTTCGCTGGGACCCCCACGGCTCCTTCAGCTGGAAGCTGCGGGCCGGCGGCTTGCTGCGTGCTCAGTCCCTGGGGAACGATTTCTGGCCATCGAGCGTTGCTGTGTACGGGTGCGGCGGCCGCTTCGCGCTCCGTAGGCTTGGTAAACGAGCAAACGGAGCGCCTTCTGCCCATACAGCACGAGATGCCTGCCGCGCCGCGTGGGAGGCTCCCGTACGGGGAGACGTGTACGGAAATACGGCTTAGACATACCGGTAAAATAAAACTACCTGTGTACAACCAGACGGAATCGGCTGGAATGTTAATCGGCTGCGGACTGGGCCGCCCTCCACCTGGGTCCCCAGAGCGGGCGAGCCCGAGCGGCTGGTGGAGGAGGATGGCGAGGTGGGGAAGGGCAGGAGGCCGTCCCCCCAGGAGCCTGGCCCCAGATCTCCGTGGCGCAGGAGGCTGTAGTCTTGCTGTTTACCAAGCTCCCTCTCAGGCTGGAGGCAGCGTTTTTTGGGTCTTTTTTTTTTTTTAATTTCCTCCCCCCTGCAGGCTGGTGGCAAGGAAGAGTCCCTGGAAAAGCAGCTCCGCAGAGGGAAGGCGGTGGGGAGCGGGAGGGGAGAAGGACATTAGCAATAACCGTAGTCACCGCGCCTTTCCTTAACTACCGCTCAAATAGCTTTTATTCCAGAGGGCCAGCGGCTGGCAGAAAGCCACAGAGCCCAGCTCCCGGCGTAGCTTCAGCTGCCCCGCCAACCTTAGACGTCTTCTCCTGTACGTCAGGTGCCTACGACCCCTTCTCGTTGCACACGCGACCTTGTTCTCCAGCACCCACCACGCGTTGAGCCGCTCGCCGGTGGCCTCGGCGGCTGCTCCGTGCCCGTGGCACAGCCGGGACGCCTCCGACCTGCGGGCAGGGCGAGGTGGAGATCCCGGCGGCAGCACCGCGGCCGTGCCCGGGGCTCGCCCCGAAGCCGCGCCGCTCTCAGGGCACCGAGCGCTTCTCCCGCCACGGCACCTGGGCCGCAGCCGGTGCCGCCCCGTCAGAGTGCGCCTAAGTATGCAGATAAACATTTTATAAATTGTATTTTAAATAAATGTGTTTAAACTTTTCACGGTGCGCTTCGGCCTTGTGACTCCGCCGCCGTCCCTCGTGCCGCGTTTTGCCCCGTTTGGTGCCTTCGGGCTCCCCGTGGGGGCAGCTCGTATTGCGGCGTGCCCCTGCCCCAGGAGGAGGCTCCCCGAGCCCCCAGCCCGGGGGGGCAGCACCCGTCCTGGTGGCCCCCTGGGGGCACTGGGGGGGCTCGGGGGTGCCCGCAGCCTGCTGCCGGGCGTGGGCTTTGGGCTGGGGTCCCCTGTTTGGGGGCAGGGGCTGCCTGCCGGGGAGAAGACACAGTGGGGGCACAACCCTTCTTAATTTCTTTTCATTTCTATTTTTATTATTTCTTTAATTTTTATTACATCTTCAATGTTTTTCTTTATTTTTCATTATTTCTTTAAGTTATTTTTTCTTCAGTTTTACTTATTTCATCTTTACTTCTTTAATCTTACCGATGTCTTTAATTCTTATTTAATTTTATGCCTTTGACTTCAATTTTACTGAATGTCTTTAACTTTTATTTCTTTGTATTTTGACTTCTTTAATTTTACTTATTTCTTAAACTTTTATTTCTTTAATTTTACTGAACGTCTGACTTATTTCTTTAATCTTGTCGTTAATTCTTATTTCTTTAAATTTACTTATGTCTTTAACTTTTATTTTACTGAACCTCTTTAACTTTTCTTTGATTGCGCTTTGACTTCTATTTCTTTCGTTTTACTCATTCTTTAACCTTTATTTCTCTAGTTTCCCCGAACGCCCTTGACTCTTCAATTTTCCTTTTTCTTCGGCTTCTCCGTCTTTAACTTCACCCCTTTAACCCCGTTCCTCGAACCCCCCCC
>NC_048913.1:7472954-7483045 GCF_011077185.1 Oxyura jamaicensis | reverse complement strand
CCCCCCCCTTCCCTCTTCGTCTTTTTTCCCTCCCCTTCCCGCTGGGGGCCGCGGCCTCCGCCCGCCGGGCGCCGCTGCAGGGGGCGGGCTCGGGGCCGGGCGCTGCCCGCGGCTCCTCCCGCCGCGATGGCGGCGGCGGCGGCGGACTACGAGGCGGTGCTGTGCGTGAAGCCGGCCGTGCACGTCTACCGCCTGCCCCCGCGGGCCTCCAACCGCGGCTACAGGTGCGGCACGGCCCCGGCCCCCTCCCCGGCCCCGCTCCCCGCTGCCGGGGCCGTGCCGCGGGCGCCTCCCCAGCCGCCGCCGCCGCCTCCTCCTCTCTCCTCAGGGCCGCCGAGTGGCAGCTGGAGCGGCCGGCGTGGAGCGGCAGGCTGCGCCTCACCGCCCGGGGCACCACCGCCTTCATCCGCCTGGAGGACAAGGCCTCGGGTGAGGGAGAGGCCCGGGGGGGGCGCCTCCGGGGAGCCCCGGCAGCCGGGCCCGGGGAGCTGCCGGTGGTGGGTGCGGGGGGCGGCGATGGAGGCCTGAGGTTACGGCCCGAGATAAGCAGGGCCTGGCCTCCCTTCTCCTCCGCGCGCCCTCCTCCCGCCAGCCCGGTTCCTTCCGTCTCCGAAATCCGTGGTCGTTTACCTCAGCCCGCGCCCGCTTCTCTCTTCCAGGAGAGCTTTTTGCCCAGGCGCCCGTGGAGCAGTTCCCCGGCATCGCCGTGGAGAGCGTGACGGACTCCAGCAGATATTTCGTCATCCGCATCGAGGACGGCAACGGTGCGGGGCGGCTGGCACGCTAGTGGGGGAGTCCTCCCTGAACGTGCTCGGAGCCCTTCCTCGGAGCAATGCCGCGAAGGGTTTTCCTGTCTGAGGGCTGGATGTTGGCTGCTTGCACATCAGCTCTCACATTCACATCCCCTCTGTCCTCCTTGCTCTGTCCTTCGCTAACAAAAAACCAGTTTAATGTTAGTGTGAGGACGCATCTGCCTGCACAGCTGTCACTGCGGTGCTGGCCTCTGCCGTGACTGGTTTATATGGATTTTAAAGCTGGTGTTACTGGGCCTGTAAATGAAGCCAGCGGGCTCGCCGTGTCAATGCAGCTTTGCTATCTGGAGGCACAGTCACGGTTTTCTTCCTGCCTTGCGTTACGAGCCCTGCTGACAGTGTAAAACTGCTTCCCCTGCTGGGAAGTTGGCAGTTCCCTTTCTTTGGAGAAGGAAGGAAGAAATCTAGCTCCTGTCCTAAGCTCAGCCCTGCCGTCATCGCAGTTCCCTTCTCAGCTCCTGCGGGAGGAGATGATGGTCGGGGGGGTGTGAAGCGGGCTGTCCCCTCCCTCCTGCTCCATGTCCCTGGCTCCTGCGCTGTTCTGCGATTCCAGCCTTTACTCTTGTTCCCCAGGCCGCCGTGCTTTTATTGGAGTCGGATTTGTCGACCGAGGCGATGCTTTTGACTTCAACGTAGCGCTGCAGGACCATTTTAAGTGAGTTTGGGCCTTTCCCTTTGTCCCCTCGGTGGTCTCACGTGGTGGCTGCAGGTGGGGGCGAGGAAGCTGTTAGCTTCAGATTCACCTGAGCAAGGAAGCACGGCGCCAAGAGGTTTACGTGTGGAAACCCCTCTCTCTGCTCAGCCTTTATGCAGGCTGCTTTGTGTCTCCATTAGTAGACTCCCACGTAGTTCCCCAGACCAAGGCTGGGCAAATTCCCCCATTCCTTTCTTTCCCTTCGTTTCATCAGGAAGCAGCCACTGTGGGCTGCGCTCGCGGGTGGGAATCGCTGCCTCCGTGCTGCTCCCGCGGCAGACAGGGTCCCAGATCACACCCAACGTGTTAAAAAGAGCTGCCGCCGGTCCCTCAGACCAGGGGAAGATTTGCCTGGCGGGATTTGGGCAGGGTTTTCCTGGCGGAGCGTCAGGCAGGGAGCTGACCTCTCCTTTCTGCTTTCTTCCCTTCCTGCAGGTGGGTGAAGCAGCAGAGCGAGCTGGCCAAGGAGGCCGAGAACCCTGACCAGGGACCCAAACTGGACCTGGGCTTCAAGGAGGGGCAGACCATCAAACTGAACATTGCGGTGAGGGCTTTTGCTGGTTATATCCGCTCCAAACATCTTCTTGCTCTCCTCAGAGGGAGCCTCACCTTCCTGGCCTGCAGCTGAGGTGTTTCAGGGCGCCTGCTGCTGCAGGTGGGTGTCTGCAGTCCTGCGTGGCTCTGCTGGTTTGCCTCACCAGCTCTCAGCTCTCCTTGGGCACTTTGGGTGGATCCAAGCATGTTGCAAAGACAGATGAATATAAATTATACAAAAATAACACCCGGTGGTTTTGATGATCGTCCTAGAAACGTGGAGGAGAAACATCACCAAAACCCTTCCTTTCTTCCTAGCATAACGGGAGAAGGAAGCATGAAGAGAATTCCCTTGCTCTCTCTTGCTAGCCTCGTCTCTTGTCGGGTGTGAAATATTCCTTCTTGGGGCTGCAGGCTCGAGCCGAGCTGTCTGCTGCCACGCTCAGCCCTCACAGCCTGTTTTTTTCCCCGCTGCTGTGGTTGGGCGGCACAAGAGGAAGCAGCGACCTGGGGCTGAAATCCCCTCGCGGGAGGAAGCGGCAGGCTGTGCGCAGCGCTGTGCGGAGGGGTGTGTCACAGCTCCCAGTCCCAGAACCGTCTGTGGGGATTCACAGATTAAAAAACCATCCTTGGTTTCACCCCGGTTGCTGCACTAGCAGCGGGACAACGAAGCACGGCGGGCTTTTCCCCCAGCGTAAAGCAGCTGGGCTGCCCGAGTACTTGTAAGCCTTGGCTGGGAGGGAGAAGAGGAATCACCCTCTAGTTCTGGATTTAAATGCGGTACCACCTGAGTTTCCCTCTCGTGTCCCCTTTCAGAATATGAAGAAAAAGGAAGGAGCAACGGGGAACACCAGGCCGCGTCCCGCAGGTCCTGGGGGCCTGAGCTTGCTCCCGCCACCTCCTGGAGGAAAATCTTCCTCTTTTCCTCCTGGAGAGCAGCCGCCGTCGTCCTCGCTGTCTGCGCCTGTCCAGCTCCCAGGCACGCCCATCACAGGTCCGGGTCACATGGAAGTGGTTACGAAGCTCTTTAGATTCGGTTTCGTCCATCGAGGTCTATTTGGAAAGACTTCGATAGCACGCCTTGATGCTGCCGTGGGGCCCCTCCTGCAGGAGGAGACGGTGTCGGTGCCCTGCTTGACCGGGGCAGCTGAGGCACGGTGAGAAGGGGAGCTCACAGAGCTGGTCAGGCTGCCCAGAGCCAAGACAGCCGCCAGCTCTCCGACGTCCCCGAGCTGCTCAGAGCTGCTCGCTGCTTTGCGAGTTTGGGGAAGGAGAAGCTTTGCAGAGGCCTCGCGCAGGTTGGAAGCTGTAAAGACGTGGGTCTGAACCCCACCGCACGAACCCTGACCCCTCCTGCCTGGTCTCGGACCATCTGTGCCAGCAGGTGTCAGCTGCTCTGCGGTCGCGTGGAAAACAGCTCAGCGGGGGAGGCGGGTTGCCATCCTGGGGGAAACAGAGAGGGAATCTGGAAACAAGAGTTGTTAACAACAGCTTTTTCTTCTTCTCCCTACTTTCTGCCCCTCTGACCTCCCTGGCTGCTGGCAGACTCCCTCCTGTCCTGGCCGCAGCCCGCTGCTGCTCCCGCTGCCCCCTCCACCGACGTCTGGGGCGACTTCGCCAAAGCTTCAGGGTGAGTCCGTGTGGGGTCTGTGGGAATAACGTAACGGGGGTGGGGGGCACTGCTCCACCCCTGCAGGGCTTGGATGAGTACAGGCGGGGGGCGCGCCGTGCTGTGGGGGCTGTAGGGCGCTGTGCAGGGGGTGGCACCGGAGGACCTGTTCCCTCTCTGCGTGCCCGGCCCTTGGAGCATCAGGCTGCAGCCCCGTGGGGTACCTGGCACCCCTTCCTCCCTCTCCTTCTCTCCGCAGGTCAGCGTCCAACCAGACACAGGCCAGCTCCGGCTGGGTGCAGTTCTGAGCCAGCCCTGCTCTGCCCTGCGCGGCTGCTGGGGGAGGATCACGCGGATTCCACGGGACCAAAGCAGGGGAGGGAAGCGCTCCCGCACCCTTCCCCTCAGAGCTAGCGTGCTGCTTCGGGACACCCTGCACCTCGTTCGTACTCCCCTAGTCCTCCCAGGCAAGAAGTGAGACCCCAAAGCCCGGCGCTGGGGTTAAAATGCAGAAGTAGGAGCTGGAGAGCAAAGCAGTGCGTGCCTTAAAACACTCGGTGCCAGCGCTCCCAGACCTGGGGGCCCTTGATTTTCTGCCTGGCTCACGGCGAACCTGGGAGGCTTCCGTGCTCACAGCTGTGCCTTCCTTCCCCTCTTACTGCACTAACTGCGCGTCCTGCTCTGCGTGTCCCGCGGGGCGCTGAGCATCGCCTGCAGGGAAGCGCGAGCGCAATGCTGAAATTCTTACTTTCTTGCTCCAGTAAGGGTTTTTCCCCTCTCTTTTGAAGATACATTTTTACTTTTTGCAGGCGTTCTACTAACCAAATATACGCAATGAAGGACAGACTTGGTCTCTTCAACAGAGCTGGGGTTGAGATTCCTCTTTAAAAAATAAATATTTTCTTACCTATTTATATTAAGGTGAAGGCCTTCCGCAGCATGGAGTTCTATTTTTTCAATGTTTCAGACTTTGTATCATTTCCCTTTTCAACTGGAGGGCAAGCGTTTTCATTTCAGAGCTTAACTTTGCCTGGCAGCGCGCGGGACCAGGTGAGAGATGTGACACTTCGAAGCGAACAATAAAATCATCCGGATGCCAAATGCGACGTTTTTACACCCAGGGAGGTGCCCGTGCGGGTCGGAGCAGCCGTGAGGCTTCCCGAGGTGGGGAGGGGATGCTCGGGAATGGTTTTGTGCTGTCCCCTCCTTCCCGGTGTCGAGGAAACGGCGCGGGGCACTCGCACAACAGACGGGTGTTGCTTAGCAGTGGCTTTGCAGGGCGTGAGGGACTGCGGGCAAAGCAGGTAAGGGGAGAAGCGGGGAGGTGAGGCCTCGTGTGTCCCCGCAGCCCGTCGGGGAGCCTCGGGGCAGCTCCAGCGCGGATGTTTTAAGCCGGACCTGAGACGAGAGCTGTCTGCGGCAGCAGGACGTGGAAAGCCTCAGTCCCATCTGCTTGCCCTGGCGTGCTCTCTCCTTTGCCGTTAATCCGTGGCTCGAAGGGGCGGCGGGGAGGAGAAAGGATGCTTTCCCTCCTGGGGGGGCAAACAGAGGCTGGGAAACGCCGGGAGGGTGAAGCCGTGTGGGACCCGAGGCTGGAGCGATGGGTTTCAGGGCAGGGGTGCCTCCAGCCACACCGCTTGTCCTGCAGCCCCCCGCGGGGGATTTTGAGCTCTGATGGACTGACCGGCGCCTTTCCCTCCTGGGCGCACGCCCTGCGGGGGCTGTGCCCGCCGGGGGGGCAGAGAGCAGCGCCCCGGGGTGACAGCAGCTGCCCCGGGGGCTCTGTCCCCGAGGAGGTGACGCGGCTTGGCAGCGCCGAGCTAAAGGCTTCCCGCAGCAACCTGGCATGCTCGACCCGGAGCTTCTTCCTGCCAGAGCAAACTCCTGGGCTTTAATGAGCTTAACGAGGCCGGGCTTCATTAGGGCTTAACAAAGGGCTCCTCTCCCCAAGGCTACCGGGTAAAGGAGACCCCAGGCTCGGGGAGCTGCACGGGGGGCGCGTCGGGGGATGGCAGAGCAAAGTAAGCGCGTTTCTACCCCTTGGGGCCCGGGGGGTGCTTGGCACCGCTCT
The DNA here is from genome assembly GCF_011077185.1 of Oxyura jamaicensis. NCBI lineage: Eukaryota > Metazoa > Chordata > Aves > Anseriformes > Anatidae > Oxyura > Oxyura jamaicensis. Next base: position 7,477,325 of record NC_048913.1, on the reverse strand, counting down.
TTGTTGTGTTTTTTTTTTTGTGCCCTACCAAAGAAATCTCTCCCCTTCCTGCTCTGCAAGCAAAAAGCCTCGCTTGCTTGTTTGGATTTGCAAAACTTTGGCTTTGCAAATATCCCGTGGTGGCTTTCTCAGCAAAGGCTGAAGCGGCGCTCGGCGGAGGCGTTAGGACCCCCGAGGCATGCGGACACAGCCAGGAAGAGGAGGGCCCCAGCCTGGGAGGGGAAGGCGAGGATTTCGGGCTAATCCTGGCCACGCATCCGCTTTCCGCTTGCAGAGCGGAAGCAGAGCCCCGAAAACCAGGCTGGGATGGGGGCACGGGGCTGCTGAAAGCAGAGGAAAGGTGTAGGGGGGGGAGCCCATGAGCACGCCGAAGCCGGAGGCTGCGATCGAGGTGGGAACTTGGCGCTCCTCTCGCGGGAGCAGCCGCCGAGCAGCCCTGGTGCTGCGCTCGGCAGCTTTGCAGCGGGTTTTTGCCCAAATCTGCCATCGCAAAATCTGCGGTCGGAAGGACCGCCGCCGCAGGAAGCGCCACGGCAAAAGCCGCTGCCAATCTGCTGCTGCCCAAATGCCCCCGCGGGTTCTGCGCTCGCAGACTTTGGGTTTTGCGGTTGCAAAAAGCGAGGCTGAGCTGCTCCGGGGGACCCGGCCCCGGGGGGGGGGAGAAGGGGACGAAGCAGCTCGCGGTGGCAAGGCGCGGGGATCCCTCCCGCGGCCGGATCCGTCCCCTGAGCCCTGTCCCCTCCCGCAGCGGCCGTCCCCGGGGCCATGTCCTCTCTGCTGTCCCTCCAGGAGGAGAACCGCATCCTGCAGCAGGAGCTGTCGCGCCTCGAGGACCTGCTGGCTCAGAGCCGCGCCGAGCGCGATGAGCTGGCCATCAAGTACAACGCCATCAGCGAGCGGGTAGGTCGGCTGCCCGCCCGGCCCCACAAATCCCCCCGTTTTGGCCCCAAAACGCATCTCCCCAGCGTCTCCGGGAGCTTCTGCTGGCGCCGGGCGGTGCCGGGGTGCCCCAGAGGTGCCGGTGATGGAGCTGTCGGTGCTCGGCGTGCCGGGGCTTGTCCTGCGGGACGCTCAAAGCATCCCTGTGCCTCCCCCGTGGCGTTCACCCCGCTGACTTCTTTTCTGCAGCGTGGCAACAGGCGCAGAACAAGGCTTTCGGCCGGGCAGCCGTTGCCTGGGGAGATGCAAAACTTGGCCGGTGCACGCTGAGCTCGGCCGGGGCAGCCCGAGCCGGGGGGGCTGCCTGGCCTTCTGGGGCGCAACCCCCTCCGTGCGTGCCCGGTTATTAAAAACCCGAGCAAACAGCCCCAAAAATACCCCCAGGGAAAATTGCTGCCTCCCTCCCCTTGTGGCCAGGGTGCTGCAAGATGCTTTAACCACCAGCCAAACGGGTGCAAAGCTGCTGGGCCCCCCCCGGTCCTGGAGGCTGGGCTATTTCCCAAAGGGAATTTCTTATTGCAAAACGGGGTGGGGGAGCGGGGGGGGGGGTCTGGTTGCTTCGTCCGTGCGGGGTTTGCAGCTGCGGGATGACCCCGAAGCAAGTCCGAATTTGCCGGGTCGGGGTGCCGGCACCCGGAGGGGTGTCCGGGGGTGGTGCTTTGTGATTAACGTCCCCCGAACGAGCGGCGCTGGGCACCCCGCGGCAGCTGGAGCAGTCCCTGCGGCTGGAAGCGGGCGAGCGGGACGCGGCGGAGAGCCGGAGCCTGGCGCAGCACAACATCGAGCTGCGGCGGCTGCTGGACGAGGAGCAGGCCGCCTACAAGCGCAAGCTGCAGGCGTACCAGGAGGGCCAGCAGCGGCAGGCCCAGCTGGTGCAGAAGCTGCAGGCCAAGGTGGGTCCCCGCCGGGGGGACGGGGGCGCTTTGAGGTGGGGGGGGGGACGCGAAGCAAGGGTGGATGTGTGTGTGTGTGTGTCCCCGGTCCCCTCCACCCAGGTGCTGCAGTACAAGAAGAAATGCGGCGAGGTGGAGCAGCAGCTGCTGGAGAAGGCGACGGAGCTGGAGCAGGAGAGGCTGACGGTGAGCGGCGGCGTGGGGGGGTCCTGCCCTGGGTGTCGTCCCCCCCACTTTGCCCGGCAGCACCTCAAAGGGGCTGATGTCCCCGCAGAGCCAGCTGGACATCAGCGGCTCGCAGCTGGAGGAGGAGAGCAGCAACGAGCTGGAGAACGCGCTGATCCGGCTGGAGGAGGAGCAGCAGAGGTGCTGGGGGGGTCCCCGGGGTGCCGGGTGCTGCGGGAGCCCCCCGGGGTCACCCCCTGTGCCTGCGCCCCCCAGGAGCAGCAGCCTGGTGCAGGTGAACTCGATGCTGCGGGAGCAGCTGGAGCAAGCCAACGTGGCCAACGCGGCGCTGAGCGAGGACATCCGCAAACTGACGGCCGACTGGACGCGGGCGCGGGACGAGCTGGAGCAGCGCGAGGCCGAGTGGAGGCGAGAGGAGGAGGTCGGGGATGCCAGGCTGCGGGGGGGGGGTCTTGGGGCCCCGGGGGATGCGGCACAGGGGGGGGGGCTGCACGGGGAGGGACGGGGCCGAGGGCGATGCAAGAGGGGGTGCTGCAAGGTGCAGGGCTGCGGGACCCCGGGGGAGGTTGCATGGGGAAGAAGTAGAGGTGCAGAGCGGGGGGGCTGCGTGGAGAGGGCGGGGGGCTGAGGGCGATGCGGGGCAGAGAGGTGCCGCCTGGGGAGGGCTGCGGGACCACGAGCGATGCTGCGTGGAGAAGAATTTGGGGCTGCAGGGCGTGTGGCACGGGGAGGGGATGCGGGGCAGGAGCGGTGCCGCATGCAGAGGGGCTGTGGGGTGCGGGATGCAAAGCAGGGGGAGGCCGCACGGAGCGGTGCTGGGAGCGGGTCTGGGGGCTTCAGGGCACAGCGCATGGAGGGGGCTGAGGGACGTGGGGGTGCTGCCCGGCTGCCTTCAGAGGGACGGGGCTGTGGGGCAGAGGGTGCAGCACGGAGGGCACCCGGGTGCTGCTCTCCTGCCCCGACCCGACCCCGCTCTGTCCCCGCGCAGTCCTTCAACGCCTACTTCAGCAACGAGCACGGCCGCCTGCTGACCCTCTGGCGGCAGGCCGTGGCTTTCCGCCGCCACTTCGGCCAGCTGCGAGCCGCCACCGAGAGGTCCGGGGGCTTCAGGAGCTGGGGATGGGGAGGGGGGACAGGGACATTGGGGGGGTGCCCCTCTCATCCCCATCCACCCCCCGGCGCAGGGACCTGGCGGAGCTGAGCCAGGAGGTGTCCCGTGCCGGCCGTGCCGCCCACGCCGCCTGCGTGCAGCTGGGTGCCCACCTGCGGCTGGCCGAGGGCCGGGCGGGCGCCGCGCGGGAGCAGCAGGCGCAGCAGCTGGCGCAGCTGGAGGAGCAGCTGGCGGCACGGGCACGCGACGCCGAGCTGGAGAAAACCGCGCTCGGGGACAGGTGGGGGTCCCGCGGGGGGCGGGAGGCTGCCGGGGGGGTGCTGAGCGCCCACCGATGGACGCTGGGCATCGCCTCGGCCAGGCTGGCGGAGCTGACGGCGGCCCTGGAGCGGCTGCGGGAGGAAGGTGGGGAGAAGGAGCGGGCGGTGGCGGCGCTGACGCTGCAGCTGCAGAGGATGGTGAGTGCCGGGGGTGGCGTTTCTGGTGCGCCGGGAAGGATGCGCGCCCAGCTGCGCCGCGGGCTGGGGTGCAGCGCGGGTGCTCAGACGTGACCCCCAGCACGCGCTGGGCTGGGCTGCGCGCCGGGGCACGGTGGAAGCTGCGAGCTGTGCACCGAGCACACCGGCACCCCGTGCACACTGGGGCAGGACACACACGGAAGCACGATGCGCACAGGGAGCCCAGCCCGGACACGGGGCGCAACACGGGGCGCTGGGGGTGCAAGGCGTGACGCACGCCGAGCACTTTGCACACCAGGGTGCGATGCGTGCCGGGGCACGCCGTACACCCAGGGCATGGAGCACGTTGCACGCCAGCCGTGCGTGACGCCGCACCGCCGTGTTTCGCAGGAGGCCTCACGTGCTCGGGAGCCATCAGCTGAAGAGGTGCAGGCGCTGCGCACAGAGGTGGAGCTGCTCGGCCAGACGCTGCAGGACGTCACCCAGGTGCCCCCAGCCCTCCCCTGCACCCCCACTGCTGCTGCCCCCTCCGTGCCTCAGTTCCCCCCTTTCCCCCCGTGGTGGTACCACAGCAGAGCGCTGTCCCCGTCCCTCGCAGGCGGTGCTGGCCGATGACCCCGGGTCCCTGACGGAGCCTCCCAGGCTCCCCTGCCGCAGCCTCTCGCCCGCCGCGGCTGCGGCCACACTGGGGGCTGTGCACGGAGCCCTGCGGCGCCGGCACTTCCAGCTGCAGGTGAGCGAGGAGGAGGAGGAGGAGGAGGAAGATGGACGTGGGGGAAGACGG
>NC_048913.1:7467492-7472554 GCF_011077185.1 Oxyura jamaicensis | reverse complement strand
GGTGACGGCGGTGGCCAAGCAGCGCGACGGCGCCCTGCGGGAGGTGAGGACCCCCTCCCCCTGCTCCCACTGACCCCTTCCCATCCCTTCCGTCCTGCTCTTCCCCAAAAAGCCCCCTGCACCCCCCCACCGTCTGCAGGCGGAGGAGGTGCGGGCGCAGCTGCAGCTGGTGGCGGAGGCGCGGGCGGCGGGGCAGCAGGCGCTGCTGGAGGCCCAGCGGGCGGCCCAGGAGAGCCGCGAGGGCCGCGAGGCGCAGCGGAGGCAGGCGCAGGAGGCGCGCAGGGCGCTGGGCGACGAGGCCAGGGAGAAGGAGGCCCTGCGGCGCTCCAACGAGGAGCTGCGGGCGGCCCTGCGGCGCACCGAGGGCGAGCGCATCAGGTGGGGGGGGTGCACGGGGTCGGGGGGGGGGGATATTGGGGGGGGGGTCCCCCGGAGTGGGATGCTGAAGCTGGGAGAGGCGTGGGGATGGGGAGCTGTCTGGCAGGGCGATGCTTGGGGTCGGGGATGCTCGGTTTGGGGAGCGCGAGGGGTGGTGCAAGGCATCGGAGGGCGATGCTCGGGACGAGGGGGTTAAGCTGAGCAGGATGCCTGGGGCGAGGGGATGCCCGAGCTGGGAGATGGTGGAGTGGTGCAGTGCCTTGGAGGGCAATGCTCAGGCTGGGGAGGATTCCTGGGGCAGGAGAGTTCCCCGTCTGGGAGGTGCTCGGGGCGGTGAGATGCCTTGGAGCGACGCTCGGGGTCGGGATGATGCTGGGGGTCAGGGCGATGCTCAGCATGGGGACAGTGCTCGGGGCAGGGGAATGCCCGGGTTGTGAGACGCTTGGGGTGGTGAGATGCTTTGGAGGTCGACATCTGGGGTCGCAGTGGTGATGAGGATCGGAGGGTCCACCAGGGACGAGGGGCTGCTCAAACGGGGGAACGCACGGGGTGGAGCAACGCCTGGGGGGGCGACGCTTGGGATCGGGGCGATGCTCGGGACAAGGGGTGCTCAGGCTGGGAGACGCAGAGGATGGAGCAGAGCCCTGGATGTGTGGGGCTGTAACAGTGCTCGGGGCAGGAGGACACACCAGAGCAGGATCACAGCGATGCTCAGGAAGGGCCAGGGCCAGGGAGGGGGTGCCCAGCACGAACACCACTTGAGGCCGAGGCGATGCCTTGGTGGGGGGGACGGGGAGGACGGACACCCCCCCCCCCTCCTCCGCCAGCCCCTCTCCCCCTCGTCGGCAGCCTGAAGCGGGCCAGCGAGGAGAAGGAGCAGCGGCTGGCGCTGCTGGCGGGCGGGCAGGCGGCGGCGGCCAGGGAGACGGAGAGGCTGCGGGGGGCCCTGCGGCAGCTGGAGCACGACCGCCTCGAGGCGCGCCGCGAGCTGCAGGAGCTGCGCCGGCAGGTGAGGAGGGGGCGGCGGGGGGACCCCCGCCCCGGCTGGGACAGTGCTGGGGGTGTCTGTGGGTCCTGCGGGTCTGTCTGTGTGTCCGTCTGTCTGGAGCCGCCTCCCCCAGCCCCGCATCGCTTCCTGGGGCAGGTGAAGGCACTGGACAGCGAGAACAGCAAGAAGAGCAGGGAGCTGGAGGAGCTGCAGGCGCGCGTGGCCCTGGAGGAGCAGCGGGAGGAGGAGAGCCGCCGGGAAGCCTTCGGCCTCAGGAGGAAGGTGGTGGAGAGCGAGGCTGGCATGGAGGCCACCAGGAAGGAGGTGGGGGCCGCTCGGTCCCGCAGGGTCCCCAGGTGTCCCCATTGCCCCCACGTACACCCTGTGTCCCTGTGGGAGCCCCTGCTGCTCCGTCGCTTGGCGCCGTGGGTGCCCCCGTCACCCCCCCCACTCAGTCCCCGGTGTCCCCATTGCCCTGTCCCTGGGGTCCCCACCCCTCCTTGTCCCATCCCCTGCATCCCAGTCACCCCGCATCATCTGCCACCTGCATCCCTGAGCATCTCCCACGCCCCATCGCTCCATCCCGGAGGGTCCCCCAGCACCCCATTCCCCTGTCCCCCTGCATCCCTAGGCGTCCCCCACACCCTGTAGCTCCATCCCAGGGCACCCCCCGTGCCCCATCGCTCCATCCCTTGCATCTCCATCACCCTTTAGCTCTGTCCCCTGCCCCCCCGGGCATTCCCTGTTTCCTCCAGCACCCCGTCTCTCCCTGCCCTGCGCCCCAGCTCTACCCCTTGCCTCCTTCCCCCAGCTCCAGCACCTGCAGCAGAGGCTGTCGGAGGCGGAGGGCGAGTTCCACCAGCGGGAGAAGGATCTGGCCCGCAGCCTGGAGGAGGCCCGCGGCCACGAGAAGAAGCTGCTGGCCGATGCCCGCAACCTGCAGCTGAAGATGGAGGCGGCGCGGAGCGAAGCGGCCGAGCTGAGCCTGCGCCTGAGCGCGGCCGAGGGCCGGGCGCAGGGGCTGGAGGCTGAGCTGGCCCGCGGCGAGGAGCAGCGCCGGGCTGCCGAGACGCGCCTGGGCAGCCTCCAGTCCGCCCTGCGCCGCACCATGGGCATCGGCCGGGCCCGTGCTGCTTCCCTGGGCAAGGGTGAGGGCATCCCGGGGCTGCCCTGCACCCTAAACCTTGCTTTAAGGCCCCATCTGGTGGTGTGTTCCACCCCATCCCTCTCCTTCCAGGCGGAGCCACGGAGGGGACGGGGACCCCTGGCTCGTCCCCGGACCCCGATGCGGCCACCGAGCCCGAGGTGGTGCGGGCGGCCCTGCGGGATTTCCTGCGTGAGCTGCAGGACGCCCAGCGGGAGCGGGTATGCCCTTCCTCCTGCCCCTGCCCTGCACGTCCCCAAAAAGCTCCTTTCTCGCCCTGTTTTCTCACCCCAGGAGGAGCTGCGGGTGCAGGTCTGCAGCCTGGGACAGCGGCTGGCGGAGGCGGAGGCGGAGCGGGACGGTGCCGGTGCCCGGGCGCTGCAGCTGCAGAAGCTGGTGGCTGAGAGTGAGGAAGGTGATGGGGGTGGTTTTGGGGTGGATTCCCCCAGATTATGTGGTTTTGGGTGCTGCAAGCAGGTTTCCTCTCTCTGCGACGTGTGGCTGCTCGGGATTTGGGCACGCGGCGGAGCATCGTGGCCACTGGGTGCTTTGGGGGAAAATGGGGCGGGGGTGGTGACGCTGCACTCATGCTGCATGCTTTGTGGGTTTTCCCCCATACACACCCCAAAAATACTAGCAGAACTGCTAAAAACCAAAACAAAATAAAGCATAGATTCCCCGTAAACCCCGGTAAAATTGGACCCCCCCCCCCTCCGTGCACCCCAGTAGAACCGGTAAAACCCCCACGCATCCTGCACAAACCCTGGTAAATCTGCCCCTACCCCTGGTGCACCCCCCCACGAGCCCCGTGCGCGCCCCACGAGCCCCAGCGGAGGTTTGCAACCCGCGGTCTGGCTGCGGCAGGGCGGCGGGGCGCCGACGGCAAGCTGGGCAGCGCGCAGGCTGCTCTGCTGCTGCAGGAGGAGACGCTGCGGCGGGGCGAGCGCGAGCGCCGGGCCCTGCTCGAGAAGGTGTCGGCGCTGGAGCGCAGCTTGCACGCCGCCGAGGGCGAGCGCCGCTCCGCCCAGGTGGGCACCTGGCTCCAAACCCCCCCCCCTCCCCCCCCCCCCCCCCGGCTGCACGCAGCCTCGCTTGCACGGTGCGTCCAAACCGAGGCACGCTGCTTGCCAGCTCGCGCACAGGCTTCTGTGCAAGATGCTTGCGAACGAACCGAGTGCAAGCTGCTTGCAAGCTGGCACGCAAACTGCCCGCAAGCTGCCTTTGGAAGCCTGCGTGCAAGCTTGTGTGCAAGCTGTCTGCAAACTGCTTGCAAGTTTGCATACAAACTGCACGTAGGACGGCCATCAGCTGCCTGCAAGCTTGCACACACCAACTGCACGCACGCTGCTTTCAAGCTTGCACACAAACGGCACACATGCTGCTTGCAAGCCTGCACACAAAGTGCATGACGGCCGCTCGCATGCTCGCTGCGCGCAGGTTTGTGTCCAAAATGCTTGCAAGCTCGCACACACGCTGCTCCGTCACTTCCAGGAGAAGATGAGCATGGTGAAAGCCAGCGAGGCCAAGCTGGAGGAGGACAAGCGGCGGCTCAAGGAGGGGCTGGAGGCTGCGGAGAGCCGCGGAGCCCGGCTGGAGCAGCAGCGGCGGGCGCTGGAGGACGAGCTGCAGCGGGCACGGCTGGCCCTGGGCGAGCAGCAGGCGGAGGCGCGGGTGCTGCAGGACCGTGCTGAGCTGCTCCAGAGGCAGGTACGGCCGGCTTGCCATCCCTGCGCCCACTAATTGCCTCCTGAGCTGGGCTGCGTCGGTTTTTATCGGTTTCCCACCCTGCTGGGTGCAGCTCGGGGAGAGCGAGCAGCGCGCCAGCACCTTGCAGCTCTCGGTGGAGCGTCTGAGCGCGGTGCTGGCGGCCGAGGCCGAGAGCGGCTCGAAGGACCGTGCCCAGGGCTCGCCGGTGACCGACGGCAGCTCGGCCCCGCAGCGCCTGCTGCAGCTCCAAAGCGCCCTGACCGCTGGCGAGCTCGACCGGCGGGTGCTGCAGGTGGGCACGGGCACCCCGGGGTGCGCGGGGACCCCCTCTGGGCTCTGTGTCACCGCGTGTGTCCCCGTGGCAGGAGATGCTGGATGCGGCCCGGCGGGCGCTTTCGGAGGCACGAGAGGAGAAGAGCGCCCTGCGGGAGCAGCTGCGGGTGCTGCGGGGAGAGCGGGCGGCGCTGGAGCTGCGCAAGGAGGAGCTGGAGGCGCAGGTCCGGCGGCTGCAGGAGGTGGGAGCCCCCAGACTGCTCTCCTTACCCCCTGGGGGGCACTCTGTGCCCTTCTGCCCGCCCCGTACAGCAACCTACTGCCCCTGCACAGGACCCTGTTGCCCCCACGCAGCCTCTTTTACCGCCTCCCAGCCCTCTTTGCCCCCCCCAACAGCACCCTGCACCCTTTTGCCTGCACTATTCCCCCCCGCAGCACCCTTCTTTGTGCAGCACCCCGCTGCCCCCCTGCAGCACACCCTTTCTGTCCCTACACCCTTCTGCCTCCCTGCAGCACTTTGCCCCCCTGCAGCAACCGATTGCCTCTCCGTGCAGCCCCAACACCCTTTTATC
>NC_048913.1:7430815-7467482 GCF_011077185.1 Oxyura jamaicensis | reverse complement strand
TTGCCCCACGCAGCCCCCTATTGCCCCACGCAGCCCCCTCTCTCCCCCTCCCGGGAGCTGCGGGGTCTCTGATCCTGCCCCCCTGTTGCAGATGCTGCTGCAGCAGGAGGAGAAGGAGGCGGCGGCGCTGCGGGGGCTGCGGGCGGAGAAGCGGGGGCTGCAGGAGCGCGTGGGCAGCCTGCAGAGCTCCCTGAGCCAGCTGGAGGCCGAGCGGCGCGAGGCTGAGCGCTCCTCCCTGCGCCTCGAGAAGGACAACAGCGCCCTGAAGAAGACCCTGGAGAAGGTGAGTGCCCGCCGCCCCTCTTGGCACCCTTGGGTGCCCTCGGGGTTGCCCCTACGCCCGTGCACCTTTGGGGGCACACACACACGCCCCCTCAACGGCTGGGCGCCCAGGCTGGGTTCGCCCAGAAGCAGATTGAGCGTAGCCATAAAAAAAAAAAAAGTCCTAATAGAGCAAAAATCATGTCCCGAGCCCAAAAGGCGCGTCGTGCCACGGGGACATGGCCGGGCAGCGACTGCCTACGCCTGCGTTTTGTGCGCCGGAGCGAGGCGTGTGGCAGAGCTCCGGGCCGTGCCCGCTTCTTGTGCCCGCAGCTGGCGCGGGAGAAGCTGAAGACGCAGGAGGACTCGCTGCGGCTGGCGGTGCAGAAGGGCCGCCTGCACCGCTCGCTGGGCACGGCCGAGCAGGAGCTGGCGGAGGCGCAGAAGCACATCCAGGTGCTGCAGGTGGGTGCCCCCCCCCCCCCCCGGGCAGGGGCCGTGGCCTCGTGCAAAGCCTTCGGCTCCTGGGTGCAGGCAGTGGCACCCCGGGGTGCTGTTGCCCGCTTGGTGCACCCTTGTTTTGCACGGGGCTGCTCTGGGGGCTTGCTTCGGCTCGGAGAGGCGCCGGTGCTTGCGCTGGGATGGTGCTGAGCTCCTCTGGGGGCTCTCCCCAGCACGGGGAGATGCTGGCGCTCGCCCTGGGGTGCTGCCGGGCTCTTTCGGGCTCCTCCCACCCTCCCCACCTTAGCGCCCGGTTTTGGGGTGCCCGTTTTTCGGGTGACCCCCCCGGCACTCACCCAGGCGCGGGTGTCGGTGCTGGAGCAGAGCCCCGGGGCGGCGCAGCAGCAGCGGGCGCTGGATGCCCGTGACCGTGGCCACCACCCCCTGGAGCAGCAGGTGAGTGGGGGCCGGGGCCGTGTCCCCCCCCACAGCCCACCCAGGCCCCCCCCAGTCACCCCCTTGTCCTGCAGCAGGAGCAGGAGGCGCAGGAGCCCCGCCGCCACCCCAGCAGCATTTAGGGCAGCAGAGACCGGCGCGACTCAGCTGTCGGGTGAGGGGCCCGCCGCGCTCGGAAAGCACCGGTGGATTTTTTTCTCGACATTCCCAAATCCCGCTCTTTTACAAGAAGAAGCGGCGGCGTGTTACCGCTGGGACGACACCAGCGTGTTTTTGCTACAGGTCGGGTTTTTCCCCCGTTTTTTTGTACTGCAGTTTTTTTAACCGGGGATTGGGAACAGGACTTCTGGTAGCCCTGGGTGCCTCGTGCACACCACGGGAGCAGCAGGAGCGCCGTGGTACCGAGCTGTCCGCTGCCAGCGCTGCCCCGTGGCGGGGTGCCCACCGGCTGCTGACTTTGCCTAACACTCCTCTTTTTTTTTAACAAAAACTAGTTTGTGCCAGGTTTTTTTGCACAAGTCATGCAGGACGGGGACTGTTATTTTTTTCTACCACTAGTTTTGGAGATTGATTTTGTTTGTTTGTTTGTTTTTGTTACTGGTGCTACTGGGGTCCGAATTTGGAGCTTGAGCCAGCAGCAGGCCCCAACCCTTGTCCACCCCCCTCTAACCCTCTATTAAACGTGCACAAACCCAAAGGGGCAGCCTGAGGTGAATTATTTTAGGATGGCAGCAATTTGGGGTGGCGGTGGGGGTTCAGGACGCCTAACAAATTATTATTATTATTATTATTTATACCCCCCCCCCGGGGAGAGCTGCAGGGCTCTGCACAAGGGCTGCAGGGGAGATGCTCAGCACCCCTATTCTGGGGGTGCTGCTGCCTTCCTGCTCCTTGTTTGGAGCATTTGGGAACAAACTTGTATCGGGGAGAAAACCCGGGGCTCCTGCCCGTGTGGGCACGTACGGAGCGGTGGAAGTGGGGGCTGGCTGCACGCTGTGTTAGAGCCCCCCACCCACTATGGGGGCTGTGTGAGCCCCACACCCTGTGTGAGAGACCCCACACCCTGTGGGTGTCCCTGTCCCCCTCCCGAATGATCCCCAAAGGTCGGGGACACAACAAAGAGGCGGGAGCCGCAGCGACCCTTACGCTTTTTCTCTTGGATACTCTACGCAGAAACTGGGGCGGCGGGGGCTGGCGCCGCCCCCCCCCCCTCATACAATATAATAACAAAAGTAATAAAAATAACAACCCCCCCTTTATTCTTATGTGCACAAAAAAAATGGACTTTTTTTTTTTTGTTATGCTCTTTCATGCACGGTTTCTTTAGCACCACGGTGAGGAGCCGGAGCCTGGCGGGCAGGGGAAGGGGCTCGGCGGGTCCCGGCGAGGGGGGGGGGGGCGGCTTCAGCACCCCCCGCAGCTGCGGGCGCAGGATGCGACCACGGTCTGGCAGAGCCCGCTGGTGGCCATCACGCCGCACTTGGAGAACTTGTCACGGCACAGGTCGGCTGCGGGGAGGCGAAAAGCAGTCAGCACCCGGGGTGGGGACACCGTGATGCTGCCTCCCCCACCCCCAAACTGGTCTGTACTGGGAATGGCTGGCGGTGGAGCGATGCTCTCTGAAATACCGGCACCCTCCTCGCCCTCGAGGCCGAGCCACCCGGGGGGGACGCCCACGAGGCGTGCGGGGGACGCGGCCCCTCCTGCCCCTTACCCCGCAGCAGCTCTTCGTGGGCGCACACGGTGCGGACGCAGATCTCCTTGTTGATCACGTAGACCCGGCGGAGGCTGCGGGGGGCAGAAAGCAGAGGGTTTAGCACCAAAAAAAAGCAGAGGGACTCCCCCCGGGGGGGCTGGGGGGGGCGACAGCCCCCCGCACTCGCCTGTAGAAGCAGATCTCGTTCAGGCACTGCTTGCAGGGCTTGTGGACAGAGTAGAGCCTGGTGCAGGGGTACTGCTCCTCCCGGCAGTCTGCAACAAGAGCCGGCATCATTTTGGGGTGTTTCACCCCGGATTGCAGCCAGATGCAGACCCAGGGCACTCCCTGAGCTGCTGGCATGCGCTGAGCAGCGCGTTCTGCCCCATCCCTACTCAAAAGGAGGACAAAACCCCCCTGGGGATAAGGGATGCTCGGCTTGTCCCCGGCACTCTGCCAGCCCAGCTGCTTGACAGAATTCTTATATGGGGAAAATGACTCAATTTGCCCCATTTTTATTTTTTCTTTTGGTCAATGGGACCAGCAGCAGCAGCACGCCCTGAGCAAGGGGAGCAGTGAGACAAGCACTCACCCAGGGGTCCTGGCTCCGTGGGCTCAGTCTCGGGGGCAGCAGCTGGGGAAGGAGAGCAGAATTTGGGGGGGAAACAAGGTTAAAGAGGGAGGGGGAGCATCCCGCTGCCCCCTGCCCGGGCTTTAGGGCTGAAGCATCCTTAGGCTGGTGCCTGCGGTGCTGCTGGGCTCGGGAGCAGCTCCGTGGTGGGGATGTGGCCGTCGTTTCGCACCCACCTGGGGTCGGAGCTGGCACGATCTCCTGCTGGGATTGCTGCTGGGACTGGTACCGAAACTGCTCCTCGGGGGTGCGGGGGGTCACATCTGCAGGGACAGAGCCGTGAGGGCGCGCGCCCTCACCCCCAGACCTGCCTGGCACCCCGTGGAATAGCACTCACCGTGGTAGTCGTAGTAATCCTGAATCTCTAAGGAAACAAGGGAGGAAAAACAGGATGAGTATTTTTATTTTATTTTATTTTATGGTTAGGGAGAATCAGCGCATCAGGGTGAGGCGCTGCGCACGGGCAGGGTGTTGCCACGAGCTCCCCAAAGTTTTACAAAAGGTTAGAAAACGTCCCGTGGGGTCACCTCAATCAGCCACACGGGGTTTGTAAAGCCTTAATGAAGGCCTGAGGAAATAATGGGCACCGTGAAGTGCTGACATCGAGGAGGGGAATGGAGGGGCACTTGGACGTGGGATCAAGGAGGGGGAGAAATGGGAAGTGTTAGGGGCAGGGATGGAGCAGAGAGCAGGGAGAAGCACCGGAGCGCCGTGCAGGGAAAGCAAAGCTGGAAGGAGGAGGAGGAGCGAGGTGAAGGCTCCCCCAGTCACAGGTGCTCTCACCTGCCTGCTGGTCGTACTGGGAGTATTGCACTGGCTCAGGGTAGGTGATGCCTTCAAACCTGCTGTACTGGCCCTGGACCAGGAGCGCTGCTGGGAGCACATGGGGGGGGCACAGACATCAGTGGAGAGGCCACCACGGCTCTAAACCCCTCTTCCCCATCCTACTTTCGGGGGAAACCAAGCATTGGCCCCACAGCCATGAGCCCCACACCATCCCCAAAACCCTTATGTGGGAGCAAAAGGGGGTTGCTCCCTATTTTCTTTTTTTTTCCAGTTTTAAACCCAAGCAGCTCTTCCTTTGCTCCAGAAAGGACCAGGATCCCATGGAGCATCCTCTCCTTTCGATTTCCACCTGGATTCCCACCAAACGCCATACCCCCTGCCGGATTTCCCAGCAGACGATGGTCCGATGGCCATCCTCCTCCTCCTCCTCCTCCTCCTCTTCCTCCTCCACCAGGAGAGGAGCACGACCCGTGGAGGCGAGGGCAGTGGGATGCTCACCGCCGGGTCCCAGCACCCCTGCCACCTCCGGGGACCACGGTGCCTCACCCAGCACCCTCACCCATGTCCTGCAGCACTGGGGGGGGGGGGGGGGGGGGGCATCACCACCCGGGTCCCCCCCCCCTGCCCGCCGCTGTCCCCCTCGTCCCTCGGCCTCGCCTGGTAATGTTTTCCAGCTGTTTTCAGACTTTGTGCTGAGCTGCTTTCGCCTGAAGTTTTCCTGGCTCCGGGCTGCCGGCTTCGCTGACTCGCTCCTAATTTTCAGCAGGGCCTTTGCCAGCCCCAGGGGTTGCAACGAGAATCGGGCTGGGAGCCACCTCCTGGCCCCCTCCCTGGTCACAGTGCTGGGGATGGGGGGGGGGAATTCCCAATGTGTGCCCCCCCCCCCCAGCCCCTGGCAGCTTTGCTCCCCGCACGGTGCCGGATCCCCTCGTGACCCCCACCCCAGCCTGAGGCAGTCTCTGGGGTTTGGGGACAGCCGGCACAGTTTTGGGGTGGTTTTGGGGCTCGGCACTCACCTGGCAGGCCCAGCAGGACGAGGCACAGCGCTCTCATGGTGACGGGGCCGGGAGGTAGATGCAGGAGTGCGGCGCGGTCTGGATTGGGCAGAGGGAAAGGTGTGGGGGTTAGCAACAACCCCGATCCCCCCATCTCCTGTATCGGCCCCCCTCGACCCTCACGCACCCATTCAATACCCCCCTTTATACTCCCCCAAAAAGCCTCGCAGGCGCAGGGCGCTGAGCGGCAGCATCCCTGAGGGCTGAGGCTGTACCCAGGGGTGGGGGCTGGCTGCTCGAAAATTAAAAGCAAAGGGGAAAAAAAAAAAAGAAAGAAGAAAACAACAACAAAAAAATAAATTTCCCGATGGTGGGAAGCCAAAGCACAGGCTGGGCTTCCCGCCCCGAGTGCGTGCGAGAGCCCTGCTCCCACGGGAACTGCGAGGAACAAGCGCATGGAATATCCGCGGGCAGGATGGCGAGACCTCCCGGGGAGCCTGGGCTCGGAGCTGGCTGTCTCCCGTCCCATGCCACCCGTTATCTCAACCCCCCCCAGCTAACAGAGCTATGAATGGGGCTGGGGGGCGAGCTCAGCCCCCCCCCGGGACTGCAGCCAGAGCCCAGGAAGGCGCCGCAGGGTTTTGAACCCTCGGTACAACCAGCGCAGCCGCCAAACATCGGGCACGGGGAGGGAGGATTCGGGCACAAAGCGGTGCTGGGCTCGTCGCGTCGCCTCCTTCAAACACTCCCCGGTTTTTGTGGTGCTCCCCCCTGCGGGTTGCACTGGGGCTTTGGTCTTGGGGGGGCAAAAATAAAGAGAACTAAAAAGGATGGCGAAAGATTCCATTCCTCTCCCTGCTCCTCACCCGCAGGCTTTTTCCCCACTTCCCGTTAAAACCCCGCTGTTCGCGGGGAGCCTGGCTCCTTGCAAAGGGCCCTCGCTGCCGGGAGAGCCTGGATTGCCTAAAATCACAGGGAAAATGAAATAAAAAAATAAAAATAAAAAAACACCCTGCTTTCGAGCAAAAGGTGGGTGGGAGGTACGGGGAGGAGCTGGCGGCAGCTGCCCCGCGTCTGCCTTGCTCTCCAAGGGCCGAGCGCTTTCCAGGCAGCGATTCCCCACGCCAGCTCGAGAGGGAAAACTGGGAAAAAAAAAAAAAGAAACAGAAAAAGAAAAAAAACTGCCAAAAAACTTTCATGGCTGCCCTCCTTGGAAATGCAACCAAATGTGTCTGTCTGTCCAGGATGAAGCATGCCGCCTTCCCTGGTGTGGGGTGGGGACCCCTTCCAGCTCTGCTGCTGGGGACGGGAAACTGAGGCAGGGTGGAGAGGAGCCCCAGTCCCTGTGTCCCGTTCCGGCTGCAAAATCGGGGCTGAAATAGCCTGTCCGTGGCAGGATGGTCCCACACGTGCACCCACGCTGCCTGTGGTCCCCGCCAGGGGAGGTTGGGGTCAGTGGGACCAGCAGAGCCTGCACCTTCTGGGGCCCATGTCCTAGACACGCTGCACCACCCAGGGACCGCATCGTGCGCCACCAGCAGAGCTCAGCACCTCCTAGGACCACATCTCTGAGCCCACCCAAGCACCGCATCGTCCAGCGGCCGTGCCCTGCAGCACCGGCAGGGCTGCAGCCCCTACGGTCCCCGTCCTCCCCTGTCCCCAGCCTTGTCGGGACTGCGGTCGCTGCCTCCCAGACCTGACCGGGCTCTGGGAGAGCCACGAAGCCGGGCCCTTACCTGGGGCTGGAGAACCACGCTTGGCCGAAGGGGCCCCAGACGAAGCCTGTGGTCCCCTGGGGTGTCCCCGGGGCCCCGCCACCCGCAGCCCTGCCCCATCTCTCGGAGCAGTCTGAGCACCCAATTTCTGAATTTCCCCCCAAATCCGGGCATCTTCTGCTCCCCCGCCCTGCTGAGGACATCCCCAGCTCGTGGGGCTCAGCGGGGGAACGGGGCCATCCCCGCTGGGGACGCGGTGCCACCGCCGCCGCCCCGTCCCCCCACGGAGCCACCACCGCCTCCAGACCCAGGGCTCCCGTTTGGGGAGATTCGCCTGGAGCGAAGCTGACGGCGCCCGCGATGCCTTCGCCCACCCGACGCCGAGACTTTCCACGACGTGTCCGCAGAGAGGCACGGGGCCGGGGGCGCAGCCCCCCCCCCCCCCCTTGCTCCTCGCCCACCCGGGGCTTCTCCAGACATCGGCCCCCGGGGGCGCCCCGGCGGGGGGACCGCTGCGTCCCCTCGGCGCAGGCAGCGAGCGGGGGTCCGGCGGCTGCAGCGAGCCAGATGTTTTTGCAATGCACATCTGGGAACAATCAGTCCCGCAGAAAGAACACCACAGCCTCTGCCTTTCATTCTGCTAAACCCCACCTTCCCCGGCCTGTTTTCCCCTCCCCCAGCTTTTTTTTTTTTCCTTTTTCCTTTTTTTTTTTTTTTTTTTCTTAAAGCTCTCCAGTTGCCAGAGAGTGCGAGAACAAAGGGAATATGAAAGGATTCAAATTTTCTGGCCCCCGACCAAAGGTTAAAAGAAAAAGAAAAAAACACAACAACAACAAAAAACTTTGCTGCGCTCGCCCCCCTCCGCGCCTCCCCGTTTTCACACACCGCAGGTCCAGCAGGGTCCCCCTCCTCGCCTGTCCCCCTGGATATAAATAAAATAAAACATGACTGAAGTGCCCCGAATCCCGCCTGTACGCGCTGTTTCCAGGAGGGGGGGGGGGGGGGAGAAAAAAAAAAGAAAAAAAAATGATCCAGCTTCCTTCAGACGTTGGGGTATTTTTAGACTGATTGAAGCGGTTACAAATGGGCCACAGCAGCTGTCAGGCTGCGAGGTTTCCGAAGTTGGGGGGGGTCCCCCAAACCGCCGCTGCCTCTCCAGAACCCCCAAATCTGTGGGATTTTTCCTCAAAGGGCTGGGAGCGGCTTTGGGGCGCTCGCCTTGCCCCAAAGATGCCGTCGGGAAGTTTTCAAAGCGAGTTGGCAAAGCCAGCAGTGGACCCCCAGCCTCCACTCCCCAAAACAGGCCTTGGCCCCCCCAAAATGGGCTTTGGCCTCAAAACGAGGCTTCAGCCCCCAAAACGGACTTTGGCCCCAAAAAAGCAGGGTTTGGCCCGAAATTGGGGCCACCAACGCGAGGTCGCGGAGGATGCGCGGGGCCAGGGGGCATCGCCCCCAGCGCGGGGGACTCCGCTCGCTCCTTACCGCTTCGGATGCTATGAGCTGCCTTCGCCCTTGCCCAACGCCTTGGTCTCTTCTCTCTGGGCTCAAAAACTCCGAAATGAGAGAAAAAGCTCCTACCTCCAACATGGGGGCTCCGCTGGGTCCTAATGCGACACCTGATCCGGCCCCTTCCTCCTCCTCGCCCAGGCAGATGCTGCCTGCCGGGGGGAGGTAATAAGGGTAATGAGAATAACAACAACAAAAGCAGCCCGTGAGCACGCCTTGACGCAATGGGCTGTGCGAAACTTTGCCTTTTTTTAAAAAAAATCCAGCCGGATTTTGACCTGATTGCGGGGCAGAGGCGGGAGGAGGACTTTGTGCGGCGCCGAGCACGCTGCCACCATGAGCTTCGGGCCGGGGGGGGGTCTTGGTGTCGGTGCTGGTCTGCAGCGGCCGCTCCTGGAAAAACTGGGGCAACCCCAGGAAATGGGGGTGCAGCCCCCGGGATCTGCGGTTTTGCTGCGCTCGCCCCTCGTTGCAACGAGAGAGGCGGGGACGGGGGGGCAGGCTCCTAACGGATGGGGTGAGCCCCCCCCCCGCTTCGTCCCTCGGGACGGGAGGGAGAAGGGGGGACGTGGGTGCCACAGCACCCATCGCACCCGGCTGCTGCAGCTGCTACGGCGCAGCAGATCTGTAGGTTTATCCTGGAGGAGGGGGGGGGGGGGGGGGGAAAATGTGCCCCCCCCCCCCCCCCTCTTTTCCCCCCCGGGCCGTGGGCGCGGGCTGCGGCGCTTGCTGCCGGCCGTGGGGGCCCCTTCCCCCGAGCCGGCGGGTTTCCGGCAGCCAGCGGGGCCCCAGGGCAGTGCAAGACCCCGCGGGGATGGGGGCTGCTCGGCTTGCAGCGGGGGGGGATGGAAAGCCCAAAGCCCCCCCCAAGTCCTCCCCCAGTCCCCCTATAACCCTCCCCGTGGGGCTCACCCCGCTGCAGCGTCGATCCCGGCGCTTTGGGCTAAAACCCTGCGAATTTTAGGTGTGTTCCAAACCAGCTGCTGAGCAAATTCATGCTCTGGAGGGTGCCCGGGGACTTGGATGGAGGCAGAGCGCCGAGCAGTACGCAGCCCCCCCCCCCAGGGACAGGATCCCCCCCAGGGAAGCAGGAGGTTCTGGGTGGGGAGGAAGGGGAGCCCCACGGCAGCTTTGGCACCCCAAATGCCTGCGGATGATTCTGTGAAAGCTCTGCAGGAAGGAGGGGGGCTGACGGCTCTAAAAACAATGGGAAAATCCAAGGATTCAGATGAAAGAGAAAAAGGGGGAGGGGGGTGGGGGTGGGTGGGGGGCTTAGGGCGCTCCTATCTCACATCAAGCCTCTCCTATCTCACATCAAGCCTCTTTCTCCAGTCCTAACACAGGGCTCTGCAGGATGGATAAATCCACGGCTCCGACCGCATCTCACAGCTCCTGCCCCTGAATTTCTGCCTCCCCCAAGCCCTGGCCCCCAGCTCTGCCCCAGGTTAAACGCTCCCAGTTCATAACTCAACGCACTTCACACCCGGGGGCTGCTAACCTGGGAACACCCCCCCAGAACCAGCCGAGGAGGGGGGGAAGGCAAAAAGCAGCACGTCTGGGCACCTGCTGCAGGCCAGACAGCACGGGGACTGGAACTGCTGGCACTGATCCTGCCCCAGGCTTGCTGGGGCCAAATCAGTGGAAATTTGGGAGCTGCCGCTGCCCCCTTGGGCTGGGCGCCTTGGTGCGGGCGGCAAGCAGAGGTGATGGGTGATGCTCGTGGTTTCCAATCCTGCATCCAGTGCATGCTGCCAGAGCAAAATCTCTGTGTTTTTTTTCTTATTTCTTATTTTTTTTTTTCCCTCTTGCTCAGGAGGCCGGGTTTAATAGCTCAAACCCTGGCTAGGATTTCAGGAAACCTCTTACCTCTGCTTGTGCCTCATTTCCTGATTTAATCCCTAGCTCCGGGAGGGCAGAGAGGCACCGCTAGTGCTCGCGGGGGCTCAGACTTCACAGCTTTCCCTGCCTGGAGCTGGGCTGAGGGGCAGCCGAGAGACCCCCACCCCGCAGCACCAGCGGCACTGAGCCGCCCCTTCCCTCTCCCCACCTGCGGAGCTCGGCGATTCCCTTTCCAGACGCGGCACCTCCATCCACCGGCTTCTCTCGACTTCCACGCGCCTCCGCTGCAGGAAGACGCGCTGCCCGATGAGCGCTTCTGCACGGAGAGCCGTCTTGGCCAGGACATCTGCTTTTTTCCAGCAATTATGTTTTTCTTTTTTCTTTTTTTTTTTCTAGGAAATTCCAGCTGGAAACAGGCTGGGGGTTATTCACAGCTGCTGCGCCACCGCTTGGTTTGGGTTGCTGCCTGTTCCGAAATCCCAGCGGCGCTGTCCCCGGGCTCCCTGCTTTCAGGCATGAGGGACAAAGCGCCCACAGCATCTTCCTGCCCTGGTGGACGACCAAGTGACCCCAAACCCCTCTCACCTGCTCCGCTCGATGCTCTCCACACCACCACCCTGTCCCAGCAGCCCCCTCGTACCAGCCAGCCTAGGCAAAGCGGTCAAGAAAATAGTGTTAATTTATTAGACACACTCACAACAGCACCGTATGAAAACCAGAAGTGGTATGCTGTTCTCCCAACTGCACTGGAACGGAGTTAAAAAATAGAGATTCAGGGTTTTTAATGCTACAAAGCTCCTGCCTGACAGAGCCGACAGCGGGAGCGCTCTGCAGAAGCATCGCCACTGTGTTCGCGTGGAGAGGGCTCGGAGGGACTTTTCTGGATCCCACGCCAAAACCTTCCACAGCTCGGGGCAAGGGACGCTGCCCTTCCAGCTGTTCTGGTGAACCAAAAAGGCAAAACCTGCTTCAGCTCTGCACGAAACGCTCCGAGCCCCTCCGTGGGACACAGCGGCTGATGGCTGGCTCAAGACGCATCCTTCGCAAAGCTTGGGGCGGTTTGTAAACAGTTCCTACACATCCAGGGCAGCCCAGGGGGAGGAGGAAGCGGGTTCTTCACAGTGAGCAGAGCCCTGAGGCCAGGGTGGGTGCCACCACCGCCAGCAGGAGAGGGACCCCTGACTTCGTGGCTTTGACCAGCCAGGAGGGCGCGGGGCTCGGTGGGAGACGGGAGGCAGCATCCCCATGGGAACTCCCCCCTGTGCTCCTCCAGCATCTCCCACCGCCTCCTCTCGGCCAGGGCTCGGTTGGAGGCGGCCGCAAGACCGGCCACATCCTTTCTGGAGCGCGTGGCTTCACAGCTGCGGTGCCGAGGGTCTCCCCGTGGGGAAGAAGAGCCGTGCTGCCCACCTTCGGCCGCCTGCTGCATCCCTTGCCTGGGACGGACGCCTCCGGGTCACGCTGGAGCCAGGCACAGATGCTCGTGGCCGGCCTTGCTACCAGGCCAAATAAATAAACGGTGGCAGCCAGGCACTGGTGGGCAGCACCTGCCCGCAGAGCAGGGAGGAGGGGGGCTCGGCGCCTGCTATCTCACGGCGATGGACAGCCTGGGAGTAGCGAAGAGCGGTTCGTTAAGGGGCGGCCACGATGGCTGCTGCTGGCTCAGCTCCTTCTCCAGCCTCTTGAAAAGCTTTTTGGATGCTTTCTTCCTGCGCAGCTTGCGCAAGCAGCTGAGCAAGCCGTGGTCCAGGGCGGTCTGCAGCAAAGAGAGGGGAAGGAGAGGATTTGAGGAAGGGGGTTGCTCAGACAGGCATGTGGGATGGGATGGGCTCTGCAAAACCCCTGTGAGCCCAACGCCCTCGTGCCCACCTCCAGCACAAAGGCAGCGAAGAAGTTGAGCGTGGCGATTCCCAGCAGCAGCAGCTTGAAATTCAAGTCGTCGATGCCCTGCAGCTTCAGCAGGGTTTTGGGGAAGCCCAGCGGATACAGGGTCAGCCATATCATGAGGCCAAAGAGGATGACAAGGACCACCAGGAAGAGCACTGAGGGCGAGAAGGGAGAGGGCTGTGGGAGAGGCTGAAGGCTTGATTTCTCCCCTTGCCCGCGCAGCCAGCCTCATCCTCACCATTGGTGTAGAGCGGCTCCCGAAACGGGTACCCCTTGGACATGGCGACTGCCAGGATGAGGTACTGGAAGCCCGTGACGCAGAAGAGGACGGTGTTCTCATAGTTGGGCAGGTTCTGGGGCGCCGTCACCGTGCTGTTCAGTGGCACGTACCTAAGGCAGGCAGGGGAGAAGACACGGGATCAGAGAGGGGCTTGAAAGGACTGGCGAGAGGAGAGCCCGGATGCTGTGCCACCCCTTGCTCCATCAGCACACAGCAGCCTTTCGCTGCCAGGTGGCCTGATGCCTCCTCGGGGTTGGCCAAAGTCAACGCTGTCCCCATCGCTGAACCCACACAAAGGCGGGCAGCCGGGTCCCGTACCAGCTCTGCGAGACCGTGATGAAGTAGCTGAGGACTTGCACGGTGATGAGCAGAGCCGTCTGGAGGAGCAGGCTGCCCAGCACGAGGACGCTGATCAGCGCCCCTTGGGGACGCTCCGCTCCCAGCTCCTTGGCGGGACCCGTCCGACCCATCAGCACCGCCACGGTGGTGGTGATGATCAGGTCGAAGAAGAGGAACTGGAAGTCGCTCAGGTTGGTGTTAATCTGGGAGGGAGAAACCAGCCGCTGTCAGCCCCGCGGGTTAAAATCCAGCCCTGACACGGTGAGAGGGAAGCACCCAAAGGCAGCTCCGAGCATCGTGCGGCGCGCCCCGCTGGCTGCCCAGGGCGGTCTTCCCACATCCCCCCACGGCCCTGCCCGCCTCCTGCCCAGACAGACGGACTCACCGTGTAGAGCAGCAGCACAGACACGAACTGCACCAGGCTGTACAGGGCCATGTACTTAAACACCCCGAAGGAGGTGACCAGCGAGCACCTGCCCTCCCTGCAGAGAGAAACAGACCCACTGTGCTGCAAGCCACATTGCAAAGAGGGGACGGAGGCGCTGAGACCCCTCCGCCTGGTTTTATCCCCGCCACGAAGCTGCCGGCTGCTCACCGGATGACCGTGGGCACACACTCGATGTTGGCAAGGCGGGAGGTGAACGGCGATGCCACGGATGCCTCTGCCTCCGAGAGCGAGATGCCCACGTCGGCCGCCTTCAGCGCCCCGCAGTCGTTGGCCCCGTCCCCACACATCCCCACGCAGTAGCTGCAGTGAGAAGGGGTCGATTAGTGACACCAGGACACGGGGAGAGTTGGGGGCTTTGGAGTCTCAAGGTCGCACCCTGGTATTTGGGATAGTCCCTGCGTTTGGGAGGGGGTGGGATGCAAAACCGAGCTGGGAAAGCCTCCGGCACGCGAGAAATTCCTTGTGTCCACTTGCCCCCTTTTATCCCCCCCGGATCTCAGGCCTGGGGGACTTACTTGAGCTCCTGCAGGCTGCACACCAGCTGAGTCTTCTGGTCGGGCAACATGCGGGCAAAAACAGTTGCTCGGATGAGGATCTGCAAGGAGGGGACGGCTCAGCGCTGGCGCCACATCCCAGGGGGCAGCACCCGGCCCGTGGCTCCCTGCGGGCGGGATGGGGACGGGCGAACCTTGGGCAGCAGCTCAGGGAAGTGCTCACGAACCACGGCGAAGGACTTGCCGTTCAGCGCCAGGTGACAGGGCTGCGGGAGGCACCCACCCTGCTCGTACAGACCCTGCCAAGGAAAAACGCTCCCTGAGCGCACACTGAGCGGCAGGGAAAGCAGCTTACTGCCTTGATTTCGGATAAAGAGCTTGTTTTGGCCATCGCCGTGCCGACTGCCCAGCCCCACAGCCGTTGTGGGAGCACTGTTTGAGGAGCACCGCGCAGGCTGCATGCAGCGAGGGCGTTTGGAGCGGCTCTGAGCCACCATTTCTGGTGCTCCCAGAAAAAGGAGCAGGTTTCCTTCTCCTAAAGCAGGCGTTTAATGAGGGGGCAGGATCGCACCCCCGTTCGCCTCTGAAGATAACAGCACTGGAAAGAAGCCCGGTGCTCTGGGCTGGGCACGGCCCCCCCCAAGACCTCGCCTCCAGGCTCACCTCCGGCTGTTCCTCGCCCTGCGAGAGCTCGGCAGGGATGAATTTCAGGGCAGCAGGTTTGTCGTGGCTGGGCGGGCAGGCGCTCACGAAGATGACCTGCTCCTTGGGCTCCACCATGCGGCAGCTCCTGGCGACGTTCACGGCTGTCAGCATGTTGTCTCCTGCACAGGCAGCGGTGGGGAGCTATCAAGAGTGATGTTTGCAAGCCAACAACGGTCCTCGAAGCCTGGCGGGCGCTGCTTGCCTTGCTGCAGCACCCTGCTAGCTGTGCAAATCGGGATGCTCGCGGGACATCCACGTTCGTGCCGTCGGGGGTCTGACAGCGAGCAGTTTTGCTGCCTAAGCTGCTCATGCCAGGTCTGAGGGTTAGTGCTGCGCTGGTGAAAGAGGAGCCTGCGCATCCCCTCCTCTCTACAGCTGCAAACCCATCAACAGGGGCAGCCAAAAGGGACGCGACGCAAACAAGTATCAGGGATGCACAAAGAAGGCCCCGGGAGCCCTCGCTGTGCTTGCTGCCAGATTCAGGCCACTGATTTCTGGTGGAGAAACCCTTCATCCCTTGCACCTTATGGCTCCTCCGTGCCCAATCTCACCCCAAGCCCGGTGTCCCTGTTCTCCCAGCATTGTCACCTGTCACCATGACGGGGCGGATGTTGGCGTTCCTCAGGAGGTGGATGACGTCCTTGGACTCCGGCTTGAGGACGTTTTTCATGACGAGGAGCCCAAGGAAGGTCAGGCTGCTCTCTGCTGTGTCCCTGTGGGGATACAGCGAGCCGTTTGGCTTCACCAACAAGAGCGGGTCGACGCGTGTAAACCAGCCAATCCATCCAGGAGGCAGCCAGCAATTACTCCAGCATGGGGTAGGGTTTAATTGCTTGCAGGCTGCCAGGATGGGGCAGCTCGCAGGGCAGCAAAGTACAAAACATCCCCTGAAACACTCGAGGAGAGCAGGCGACCCCCGCTGCTGTGATCTGCAGGAGTTGCTGCCGCATGGCCCCAGCCCACCACCAGGTTACTGGCATTTACGGGTATTTTACAAGCACCAGAGCTGCCTGCAGCAGGAAGGAGGGTTTGGGTTGGACGCTGCCACCTGGCCTCTCTCGCCCTGGACCTTTCCCTTGCTCCCTGGCAGCGTGTTACAGTCAGAGCTGGAAGCGGCAGCCAGCACTAAAGGAGACAGCTCACGAGCCTGTGCCCTAAATTGGACCTCTGGCAAACACATGCCTGAAAACACAGTAAATGGGATCTAAATGGAGAGAAACATTATTCACGCCAACCTCGTCAGCTGCAGGGCCTCCTCAAAGGTCTTCACCGCGCTCAGGGGTTTGTAAGCCAGAGCCAGGACGCGGAAACCGTCCGTGGTGTAGAGCCGCAGCGTCTGGGAGAAATCCGGGGGCACTGCCAACCGCAAGGGAGGAGCAAGGTCATGACGGTTCCCAAATCAAGCTGGGAGGGGGAGGCCCAGCGAGGGAACCGTGGCTCGGGCACGTACCCGTTTCCTTCCTGCACAGGCTGGCCACCATCTCCGGTGCCCCCTTGACATAGGCTTGGGCTGCATCCTCACCGGGCAGCTTTACCAGGACGCTTGTCCTCTGCAGGGAGGAGGAGAAGGGGAAGCGCCGGAGGATCCCCACGGGTGACTGGTGCTTCTGGGGGGGAAAGGGAGAGTCAGGGCTGGGCACGAGCTCCTGCTGTGGGAGGTACAACCTCTCTGGGGCTGCGAAGCACAGCACGCCTTGCCATGCAACCCCAGCAGCTCTGGGAATGCTGCAGAAGGGCTGTTGGCACAGCGCAGCCTCCTCTGGGCTCACCCTGCCTGGCGGCTGTTCTGCCTCGGGCGGAGGCTTCATCACGGCCAGGACCTTCGTCCCGAACTGCTGGAAGTCGGGCAGCTCGCCTTCATCCTCCTCCATCATCTCCAGGCGCTGAAACCACGGCAAAGCCTTGCAAGCCCCAGCTCTGCCCCGCGGATGGCTTTAACACCCCCCTTTTCTCCTCTCCCAGCAGAGCAGACCTCCATCTCCCCAGGGAGAGATGCCCCACCGCTTTTCTTACCCAGCCGGTGGACTCCATCATCTTGAGGTCCACGGGGTCCCCGACGGGCTGCGCCCGCAGCAGCGACACGGTGTGGCAGGCGGCCAGGGCATAGAGCAGGGGGCCGCCGGGCAGATGGCGTGGCTCGTAGGCGATAGGCATGAAACGGTGGTTCTCCAGCGGGACCACTCCCCAGACATCCAGCCCTTCCTCCGTGAGCGTCCCGGTCTGTGGGGACGGAGCAGTGGGTCCGGACCAGCCTCCGAGCTGGAAACCGCGGCGCTGCCCGAAACTCACCTTGTCGAAGCAAACCAGGCGGATCTTGCCGCACAGGTTGATGCGGGGAGGGCTGATGCAGAAGATGCCCTGTTTCTTCAGCCTGTTCTGGGCGTAGATGGTGCCCACGGTCATAGCGGCCGGGAGAGCCGGCGGCACGATGACGGTGACGAGGTCGAGGGCACGGATGATGATTTGCCCCACGGGAACCTGGCGCACGAGGGGTGTGTAAGTGGGGCGGGCACCCTTGCAGCCCACGCATCGGCGCTGGGTCCGTCAGCCACGTGCGTGCGGGGATTGAGCAGCTCCTGCAGCCCTACCTGGTTTTTAACCAAGATGAGGATGCTGTACAGCGTGCCGATAAAAGCTGTGCGGGAGAAAGAAGGGGCTCCGTTACAAAGTCCAGCGGGGAGCCTGGCTTCAACCGCTCGAGAGGAATTTGGCCTCTCCTGGCAATGCCTCCCTACCCAGGACAGCAAGGAACAGGACAAACTTCACAGAGTCCTTGTAGAACTTGAAGCTGACGGGCTTGGGGTAGAGGATGGAGCTGATGAGATCCCCTTTGGCCGTGCAAAACCCTGCGGGAGAGGGGCAGAAGGTCCACACTCCCAAAGCCACCGCCCTGAAGGAGACGGCTTGTCCCCTGCGCGCCGCTACCTGTGCGGGTGACCACGGCCAGCACCTCCTTGCCCATGTAGGACTTGGCTTGGATAACCTGCGTCCCGCAGAACAGCGTGTGCCGCCGGTGTTCCTCAGGAGAGTAGACAGCGCTGGCGGCCCCGCCGCAGGCCGGGAGCGGCGTTTTCATCACCGGCACGCTCTCCCCTGCAGGAGAAACCCGCGGTGGTGAGGGAGCAGAGGGAGCTTTATAACCCCAGGGTGTCAGGATGCAGCCAGCCCCTCCGGCAGCCTTTGTGCAGGGAGAGGTGAACACAAGGACGGGAAGAGGGGCTGCTGAAACGCGAGGCGTCCCTCCGGGTCCCAGTGCTCTCACCCGTCAGCATGCTCTCGTTGACCATGCACTCGCCCGTCAGCAGCACGGCGTCGCAGGGGA
The DNA here is from genome assembly GCF_011077185.1 of Oxyura jamaicensis. NCBI lineage: Eukaryota > Metazoa > Chordata > Aves > Anseriformes > Anatidae > Oxyura > Oxyura jamaicensis. Next base: position 7,449,681 of record NC_048913.1, on the reverse strand, counting down.
CCAGCATCCCATCCGAGGGGAGGCTGATGCAATCGCCTGGCACCAGGTCTGCGGAGCTCACCACTGCCTCCTCTGGAATAAAAGCCCCTCAGGCATCACCCCCGCAGCTGCCCGCCCGCCACAGGGAGCCCACCGCCCCCGGGCTGCTCGCGGGCACCGCGCTCACCTCCGTCCGGGCGGCGGACGCGGACGCCGACTGACATCTTGGCCATGTTCTGCAGCGTGGTGCTTTGCTGCAAGGGAGGGAGCCGTCAGCAGCCCCTTGGGGGAATGGGAAGCTCAACAAGCACAGCAAAGTGCCGGTAAGACAAATGGGTCTCGAGTGCACCAGGCTGTGAACCACGTGCAAGGGATGAGGAAACCTGCCCTGCTGCTGGGGCACGGGTTGCGCTCAGCCAGCCGCCTTCAGCGCCGGCAGAGATGCCAAGCAGCTTCAGAGCGTGGGTTATTCCACTAACGCCCCAGATAGCCCACGTCCCAGGGTGGGAAGGGGTTTGCTAAGCTTTTCCCTCTGTTTTCCCCAGCCGCTGCCCACCACCAACCTTCCTCGTCTCGTAGAGGGACAGCCCCAGGGAGATGGTGGAGATGAGGAAGATGCAGGCAGCGTAGTAGTAGTAGGCGTCGCAGACCCACAGCACGATGCTGAACACTTGGAAGATGTAGAAGGGGTTGAGTACCTGGAGAGAGAGCAGGTTTTGGGGAGGAGAGCTTCCTCCAGTCCGCTGTGAGACCTCCGGGCTCCTCGGGAACCCACTGCTGACGCGGAGGAGAAGCTGGCCCTTCCCTGGGGCTGGGCACGGACTAGCTGAATTCTCCCAAGCCCTCCATCCTCCCCAGCTTTGCTTACGGTCGGGACTCCTGAGGATGCTCTGCAACTACCTGGGGATGCTCCTGTCTGAGCTAAGGGGCTGGATGTGTCCCTCCTCTGCCTGCTCCCATCACTGCCCAAGCTGCCCCCCCTGAAGTCCTCTCCTCCCTGCCAGCGGGGCCGGGCTCTGGGAGCGCCTGCAGGGGTTCACACAGCCGGGGACCCGTCGCTCTCTGAAAGCGCAGCTCTGGCCATGGACACGCACCTCCTCCACCAAGAGCCTCGCGTAGGACTTGACCGGCACCTCGATGAGGTTCGGTCCGTAGATCTTCCTTCTGCAGAGGGGAGAAAAGAGCAGGGGGGGAGCCAACAGATGCCAGGGAAAAGCTGCATTGCCAACCTGATGCGCCTCACCCCGTGCGATGCCGGAGCCAAGCAAGGGCAGCCCAGCACACCACGAAACCACCTTGCTGCTATTAAAACCCTCTTCTTCCTCTCTCCATCCCTCCACAGGCCAGGGGAGCGAGTGGGTGGCACAGCAGCCCCGTGAGCTCTGTGAATCACCTGGAAATGGCCCAGATTAACTCCGTGGTCTCATATCCAGGGAATTTGGTTAACGGTGGTAAAAGCTACTATTTTAACTCCGTTTCATTTCAAACACGGTAAAGATTTAAGGTGTTTAAATGATGATGCAACGGTCTATTACCACTTGTAACTGAGCCCTCAAGGCTGTCCTTGGTTTTGAGGGCTGGCTGTGAGAAAAAACCCACGCTTCAGAATTTGCTCGATCCTGGAGAAATCTCAGCCGGGTGTCCCAGGAGGCTGCTGAATCCCTACCTGGTGCTGTGGTCTTGCTGGTCGAGCCCAGCCTGGGAGAGGTGGAGATCCGCACAGGTCCAGCCTTCATCCAGGACGCTGGCAAGCCCGGGGGGTAAGAGAAACAAGAAGAAATGGATTCAAAATCAGCGGGAGCCTGGCCCGGCGGAACAAACAGCACGTCCAGGTCCTCGGCGACAAAAAACCCTTTAGGAAAGAGAGAGCTTCTTGTTCCTTGGGCTCGGCCACGGCTTGTGGGTGCCAAGGCTGGGAGCAGGAACAAAAGGGGCATAGTCTGGAGATCCGCGAGCAGTGCAGCGCTCATCCAGTGTCCGAGCGAGCCGCTCGGGGCAGCTGCCAAAGAGCTTTGCTCGGGCTCCTCTCCCCAGGACAGCCCTGCTCGCTGCCCCACAGACGGTGCCCAAAGGCTTTGCAACATGGAGAAAAGCCCCAGTGCGGACGTGCCCCTTACAGACAGGCTAGGACCACGCAGGGGGGGCTCGGGGGCCAAGAGGAGCGGTGCAGGGATGCAGAGAGGCTTGGTGCTACGGGGCGGGGAGGGAAATACCTGACTTTGCAGTACGCCTGCCACCTTTCGATCCAGACGTAACGCAAGCCCTCGAAGAGATAGTAGCGCAAGATGTTCTTCTGAGCAGAGCAGGAGGGAGAAAGAGAGGGTGTTAATGGCACAGGAGGGCAGCCCATGCCCGGGGAGAGGATTTACGGGGTGCTGGTGGGGTCGTTGGTGCTACCTCTTCCTTCTCATGGAGCCGGATGGTGTCCCGGCTCTCCTCCTCATCCGTCACGCCAATGGCGATGCTGGTTCTCCGGTCCTCCGGCCTGGCCCCCGGGTGATGCTCCAGGCTGTTGGGGTGGCAAACCAAGCGTCAATCCCTCCCCATCTGCCGCAAGCACAGCCCTTCCTAGTCAGGGCTACAGATCTGAAGTGCTTCCCCCACGTAACGGAACGCAGGGGACGGGGCAGGAACTCGGAAAAGCTGCGCAGAAGCACAACCAGCCGGCTCAGGAAGGGTAAATCGGGGTTAAAAGGGCCGTGAGGGATCGGCCCTGCCCTCACCTGCCTTCGCCCAGCACCTCGGTCCGCACACGCGTGGTGAAGCACTGTCCGAAGCGGTCCTGCAACACACCCGCGGCTGGCGGCAGGGTCCGAGCGGGGGGAATCGGCCGCCGCCGGCTCCCCGCGCCCGCAGCCCCGCGGGGGCTTACCCTGATGATGACCCAGTCCGCCTGGCCCAGGGCGCAGGGCTCGCACTTCGCCCACACCTCCAGGCTGGGTTTCCAGTGGAAGAGCAGCAGCAGGAGCCCCGCCGTCAGCACGGAGCAGGTGTGGCACAGGGCCACCCGCCATGGCTTGGTCTGGTAGCCGGTGACCTCCTGGAAGGACACGGTGCCACGCGGGCTGAGCTCGCCCGTGGCCCCCTCACGTGCCCCCATCGCAGCCAGGCCCCGCTGCGATATCTGCAGCAGGCTGCAGGCTGCCTTATCCTTGTGGGGCTGCTGGCTTTTTGACCGATCAACCCCAATCTCCAACTGACCAAAGCCTCTCGGCGTGAGGCAGCCCCAGACAAGCTGCTCCGGGGCACCGCGGGCAGCTCCACGGCAAGGAAAACACCACGGGAAGCAGCGCTCTCGTTCTGCTGCTTGCAGGCAGCCTTCTTTTGCTGACAGTAAATGGTTTTTCTGCCAGCCCGTCCCCAGCTCGCCTCCCTCCCCGCACCGAAGCGCTCGGACGTACCATGCAGGATTTATCGGCGTCTTTCTGCAGCGTCCCGTAGCCCGGCCGCGGGCTGCCCAGCAGCCTGCTGCTGTCTGCGAAGGCAAAGAGGGGGAAAAAAAAACTTACCGACGGGCGCCGAGAGCCTCGCCGGACGGGTGGCAGCGGCTGGAAAGGAGGCAGAGAGGCAGGTCCTCGTGCTGAACCTCTGCGAGATGGCCTTGGGAGTGCCAGCACCGGGACCTGCAGCCTCACCTGCCCCCAGATCCCAGGCTGATGGAGGGAGCCCCGAGCTGCCGTGTGGGCAGGGGACACCCCAGAGATCCCCGGCCACCCCCGTGCCAGCTCCTGCGGCACATGACGGTCACGCGGGCGATGCCAAGGGAGCCCGGGGAGAAAAGCTGGCACAAACAGCGGCTTAGAGCCAGGGGGAAGGGAGCAGAGCTGGTGCAGAGCCAGGTCAAGCGCGCAGCGAGCTTTCCCGAGCCGCTTTTCACGCTTATTTGCTCCCCGCGTTTCCTCCTGCCTGCCGGACGTGGCCTGGGCGCTGGGAAACGGCCACAAAAGCCGCTTTTTGTCATCTCATCTGCAGGTCCAGTAACCCACCGCGCAATGACCCTCGCAGCCGGGACACCTCAAAACCCACCCTGGACTGACAGCCGCGGCGTGCAGGAGCCGATGCCCCAGCCCCACGCGCCGCTCTCGCTGTTTGCAGGCGTCGCCCCGCGGGGCGCAGCGGCCGCGGTCTCTTTGAGCAGCAGCGGGGGAAGTACCACGTGGCACGAACGCAGCCCTGCAGCCAGCGGACGGTTTCCCGGCTGGCTGCGGGTTTCCAGGAGGGCACCGGGGCGGGCTGCGTTAACGATCTGTTCGCTGCACGCGGGCGTCTCAAGGAGCTTCTGCAAAAGCCACCCCGGCCGGGTTCCTGGCGCTGCCGGCAGCCCCTTGCGGGGCTCCGTGCAGCCCCAAAAGCTCGCCTGCTGGGGACAAGAAGCCCAAGGGAGGGTTCGATTCAAATAAAAGCCCGCACGGGAAGGGCTGTGCAGCCCACGAGGAGGGGCCAAGTCGGATTCTTCCCCAGCAGGCTGCAGGAGGGCAGACCGCTGCCCCATTTGCCCCCCGCAGCAGGCGAGGCAGCGAGCAGCACCGCTGCCTCTCCACCTCGCCTCCCCGCTCTCTGCGGCACCGCTCCGCCTTTCCTCACCCTGCCCTGCAAAGCGCAGGGCTTCTGGAGGAGCGCACAAGCGCTGCCTCAACTTGTCCCAGCGCAACGCTTTTACGACCCCGTCCCCGTGGGTTCTCTCACCTCCTGCGCCCATCCTGGCAGCTTCCCAGAGACCGCGAGCGAGCGAGGCTCCCGCCCGACTCACCCGGCCTTACCCCGCTGGCTGCAGGGTGGGACGGGGTCGGGATGCCCCTCGTCACCTTGCCTGCTGGTGGACGTATCCGGGAAGCATCCGGCGCTGGGAGAAGGGAGGGCAGAGCGCGGCGAAGCTGCGCGACCAGTTTGCGTCGCAGTGGCCACACCTCGTCTGCAAACACAGCGCGGGGACAGCCGCATCCCTCCTCCTCCTCCTGCCCCCGCGGTGAAGGGCTGGAAGCGATCGCTTCTCTCTCTGGAGCGGTCGCAGACTCAGCCAGGTGGGGAAGAAGCAGCGGGAGTGTCTGAATCGGGGAGCCCTGCGAGCTGCTGGGGGTGCAAAGGGAACGGGAGCAACGCATCCCCGCCGACCCCAAAGCGCTGCTCTAAGGGGCTACCTGGCACCTTTCTGAGAAGCGACACAATTCCTGCTGCTGAGGGTCGGGGGAAAACAGGGGAGAAACGTGCTCGGGGCACCCTGAGAGCCAGCACGTGTCCTAGCGGGGGCTGGAGCACCCTGCACCACACCAGAGCTGGACACCGTGAGCCTATGCGTCTCGTGGCTCTGAGCACCCCCCTGAAAAGCAACCGCAGCTGGGGACCGCTTGCACATGCCAGTGCTGGTCCGGCCCCGAAACTTCACCCCGAGAGAAAGCAATCCTGCCCAGCAGCTGCACGCACACCGGTCCCAGAGACCTCCTCTGCAAGCTCCCTTCGCAGCCGCAGCCTTTTTGTGGGCACGTTTCTCGAAGCAAACCCCCAGGGGACCTGGAGATCTCCCTCTGCTCTCACGGTCCCCACCAGACGCTCCCTGCTCCACGCAGGGGTTTCTGAGCATCCTCCTCCCTCCCTCCATCCAAAGCCAGACCCAGCAAGGGGTTAAATGCTGATGAGGTCTCATCAGTTCTCTCTCCAGCACTTTTTCCAACATAAACATGTCCTGTGCAGGCTACCGGAGGGAAACACAACACCCTGCCTGCCGCGCATCCGGAGCCAAACGTGTATTTCCAGGCGGCCGGGTCCTCCCCAGACGTGGCATCATCAGCCGCGGGAGCACAGACTGAAAAAAGCCCCAAGGCTGGGAGAAACAACAGGATGAGATGGGCTCAGCAGCAAGAGCTACAGGGTCTGTATGTGGAAAACCGGGTTCAAGCTCTGCCGTTGCCGGTAATCCTGGACAAATCGCTCTCATCCACCTGCCAGCGCTCGAGACGGGTGGAAAAATAAATCCTTGTAGGCAAGGAGCACCCCCAGCAGCCCCAAATCTGCCACGGGTGGATTTGGGTGACTTATTTCACCCTCCCTGGGCTTGCACCTTGCAACGAGGGATTGCGCAGGAGCGGGGAGGCGGCAGCACGGGCGCAGCGTTCGCTTTGCCACGTGCCGACGATGCCGGCAGCGATAAAGCCCTTTCAGGAAGCGCGTCTGCCCAGCGCCGGCGCTTCCCCCCGCCGGGCATCGGGGGCTGGCGGGACCTCTCCTCGCGCCCCCGCGCTGCGTGCCGGCCCGGAGCCAAGCGCCCTGCGGCCGCGGGGTCGGAGCACCCTCCTGCGCAAGCTCAGCGAGGGGAAAACACTCGACATGTATATACAGTCTCCTTCTATATATACGAGTCTCCTTCTATATACGAGTCTCCTCCTCTGGAGACATTCAAGGCCCGTCTGGACCCCACCTGGGCAGCCTGCTCTGAGGATCCTGCTTTGCAGGGGGGGTTGGACCCGGTGATCTCTCGAGGTCCCTTCCGACCCCTGCAGTTCTGTGATTCTGTGACACATCCCAAGCCCCGGCGCCTCCCCAGACGCCGGCTGAGTCAAGCAGGCTCCTACCTTCCTCAACGCCCGCCGTCCCGTGCTGCCTCATCCCGGTGTGGGTGTGCTGAGCCCGGAGCTGGGCATCGCCCGGGCCTGCTGCCGGAGCCAGGCCGCTTCTGGCCTCCCGCGTTAGCCCCGGGGAGCCTCGAACGGGAAAGAAAAAGAAAAAAAGATGAGCTTTGACCCCAAGCGCTACGCCGCCGGAGGAAGAGGAGGGCACAACCCAAGGGGCTGCCCTGGCAGAGGAAGGCTCCGCGTGGCCGCGGGGACCCCGGCCCCGTCCCCACGGCCCCCCGCGGATGCTCGCTGTCACCGCAGGACGCAGCCCCGCACCCCTCCCTTTCCTGCCACCAAACGCCTCCTCCCCGGCCGCCTTTGAGGAGCTGCCCGGCTCCTGCTGAGCCGCTTTCCGCCGTCCCCGAGCAGGCGGCGGCCCGGCTCCTTTCGCATCCTTAAAACCCACGCGTGTCCGCGTCACCGGCCGCAGACCTCGGACAAAAGGACGCTTTGCTCCGACGGCCCCCAACCCGCCGAGCCTCCGGGGCTGGGGGGCTGCAGCGCCCGTGCCCGCAGGATGCGGCCCCCGGGGCCAGGCCCCACGCGGGTCGCCGCGGGTCCCACGCGGGATGCGGCCCCCGCCCCGCCCCCTCCCCCCCCCGCTGACCTGAGCTCATGGAGGGCCCCGGCCCCACGCGCGCCGGGCGGCGGCGCAATGGCGGCGCGCGGGGGCTGCCGGGAGTTGTAGTCCTCCCCCGCAGCGCGGAGGCGCCCCCGGGGCTGCCACCGAAAGGGCTTCGCGAGCCCTGCGTGGCCCCGGGAGGGGTCGGGGGGGGCTGCGTGACCCCACAGCGAAACGGCCGGGTCCTGTCCCCAAAGGGGCTCTGCGCCCCTGCGGCTTGTGGGGAAACGCACCGGGCTGTGTCCCCGCAGGGCTTTGTGTCCCCACAGGGCTTTGAGTCCCCCCCACCTTGTGAGGAAACGCACCAAGCTGTGCCCCCAAAGGGCTTTGTGCCCCCCATCTTGTGAGGAAACACACGGGGCTGTGTCCCTACAGGGCTTTGTGCCCCCCACCTTGTGAGGAAACGCACCAGGCCATGCCCCCAAAGGGCTTTGTGCCCCCCCAACCCACCCCAAGCTCTGCATCCCCCCTCCCCAGCTGCTCGCACCCTTGGCTGCAGCAAGTGTCCCTCAAGGCTCCAGCGAGGGGGATGCAACCCCAGCAACCCCAAACTTTCCTCAGCTGGGGGAAGCAGACCTAAATACGCCCCCCCAGCTGGCTGCACCGGCTGAAGCCTGGGCTCCCGGTCCCCAGCCGCTGCAAAATCAGTGCCAGAAAAAGCCACGGCCCGGCCCAGCTGCAGCCCCTGCACGTGCAGAGCGGTCACGTTCCCCCTGCACACGCAGGGCAGCCTCACGTAAGGTTTCTTTTCAGGGAGATGAACCAAATCTTTTATTGGGATGGGGGCTCTGCTATGCCCCGTGCTTCCCGGTGAAGCAGCTTTGTGCTTACGCTACCTGCAGTTGTGCAGAACTGGGAAAAAAAACAAGAAGAGAATTTGCATGGGCAGTCAAAGCAGAGAGGAGCTGGAGCTCCTCACCGCCCTGCGTTTCCATACAACTCGCTTCAACCACTCTGCGTAACTTTTAACCAAAACAAACCAAAACCCAGTCTCGGGTTTTGTTTTTTTAACCCCAAACAAAGCAAAACCTTAACCGCAGCTCACCCACGGCACAGAAGGGAGGGGAAACACCGGGGCACGGAAAGGCAGGCTGTCAGACAGAACCAGATGTTAAATGCGTGACCTACGGGGCTCTGTGTTGCATCAAATCTCAGGAACACAGAGATGTAGCTCCAAGAAAAAAAAAAGTTAGGTAATTCTGCGAGTATTGAAAGATCAGCCTGGCTTCTCAAGAAACCCACAAGGCTTTTACTGCGGGCAGAAACATAAGGAAAAGAAAATCATTTTGTGGGTAAGCCTTTCCAGAGCTGTACAGAGCAGCATTTTTACACCACCCCGCTACCTGTTGCTGCCCACTGGCTGTCGGCAGACCATGCCTCAGCAGCAGCACACCATCGTGACGTTTCTAGGAGACTTTACTAATCTAGGCAAAAATCTGTTAAACAGTGAAACAGAAAGCCCTTCCTGTCTCACCACCCCTCCCAGGCTCTATCATGTTCTGATCAGGATGTCAGGGTTACCCACAGTTCTGCGCTGGGCGCTCCACATCAGGGTAAATCCAACTCAAAAATTATTTTTCCCCTTAACGTGCACAGCATTAAGACTGCAAAAGGCTGCATGAAGTAACACCCTACCCTGGATATCTCAAGCTTGAGAAATCTGGAGCTTAAAACCACTTCTGCTAAAGCAAAGAGAAGGTGTCAACACCATTTCACGCTCTGATAAATCTTAGCTATTTTAGGACTCAGGAAAAAAATAAGCTTCTCAGCAGGGCCATGTCAAGACAGCTCATTTCCAGTGACTTCACTGGGATTCCTCCCTACAACAGCACTGCTGTAAGGAACCTCGGGAAGGACACAAAGACCTTACCAGTGGCAGTTGCCACTGCCACCAGTATTTTGCCACACATCTGCACCCTCCGAGCACCAGGGCCTTGCTTTGCTCCGTATCAAGGAGCCCAGGTAGAGACTTCAGAACAGGGTGAGATTCTTCCAACACTTTCCCAGCTACTGCCATTGTTTTCTCCTTGCTCATCAGCACAACACCCGCTGCTGTGGGGCCACTTTCTAACTCCCATCCCACAGCAGAGCCTCAGAGGTGACCCCAGCCTCTGATACACTCAGAACTGCAAACCAGAAAGGGGATTCTTAGCTACAAGCTTACCCACGAGGCAGAGGCATTGGTTCAGTATTGTTAGTAAAGCAGCAACTCTTATTTCTTCTTTACAGTATTTATTGTACGTGCAAGCCTATGGAAAAAAAACATCAAAATTCCCCCTGGAGACTTCTCTTGCTCAACCAGGTATAAATCGCTTTCAGGTAAAGCACGTCCGTGTTACACTTCCAGTTAGGGAACAGCGTTACGCAGCGGCTGCCTTCTCTTTGTACGTTGCCATCATCTTCTTGATCTCAGCAATTGCCTTGCCAGGGTTCAAACCCTAAAAAGAGAAAGTTCTGGTGAGTTCCGAAATCAGCAAGTTAGAGTATCCTCCCCCACCTGGCTTCAACCCAAGTCTCCATAAACTCACAGATACCCTGCTACTCATCAAAACAGCTGGCAGAGCAGGTGCTCAGCACCCATTTTTTAAAGTTGGAGCCCAGCCCAGCACCGCACTTCAAGTGCTGGCAGCACACAGGATACCGAGGGCAGGCTGGGCACTGCAGCACGCGCAGCCCCCTGGGATAAGGCACGCTGATGCAGGTTCGCTGCGCTCCAGCCTCGATGCACAAGGGAAGAGCATCCAGCCCGGGGTCAGACTGGCACTGCTCCAGCTGGGAGCGGGCACAGCTTGGAGCACACCTCCTCTACCTGGAGGCTGCTTGAGAAAAATGCTCTTTTGACTATAGAGGACTGGTTTTAGTCAGCACTGCAAGGATCAGAGAGAAGAGTAAGTGGGTGAGCGATAGGAGCTCTGAAGTTCAAGCAGGACTCAATTCAGGACTTCTAAGGGTATTATGAGATGACTTCTGGAGGCAGGAAACTGCTTGGCAGTGATGGTACAAGAAATGTGTGTTTTTTCCTAACCTGAGACAAAAAAATCTGTACATTTGAGGGCACTAGGGGAAGTGGGCAAGTCACAAGATGAAAATGTTCCTTGTGCAAAAGGCAGCTATGTCTTCCAAAACAAGGTTTTTCTGTGAAACAGACGGATGTCATGTCACAGAGGCCCTTAATCCTGCAGCAGTGCTAGCCAACCAAGCATGCCTAATCTCAAAGCGAGAGCGGGGGATCACAGCTACGCTCTGTATCATTGCAGGGACAGCAGCAGCACCTCGAGACAAAGCACGACCAGGAAATTACCCTGGTGCACAGCTCACCGCGCAGCCTTACGGAGCTGATCAAGACAACAGCCAGGATTACAGCTTGTGAGAGGAAACGTGTTATTAACCATAAACGTATCTCTTAATTGACAGACCAAGCCCCACTGTGCTATTTCCCTGCACTAGGTACAGGCAGATCTTCAGATTGAACCTTCACCTTTATCTGAACTACGGCTGACACCAGATCACAATAATCCACCCTAGACAAAAGGGGGATTATCTGTAGTCAGTGAATCACGTTGAATACACAGAAGCGGCAGGCAGCGCTCCTGACAAACACTTGTCAGTCCAGATCTCAAGGACCTTATTTTTCCACATCCGTGATCCACTCCAACATTTGCCTTCCTATTACTTCACAGCTTGAGAAGAATTTTGCTTTATCATCAGGTGCAAGCGACATCTGACTAGAATATAACACGGCTAGCAGGAACATGAAACTTGATTATCTGCCTAACCACAGGCCCGAAGTCAACGCCAAGATGAGGAAGAAGCACACACTGATTTGGGAAAGCCTGCTCAGTTCTCAATTGAAATACCAGACAGAACAGACTTTCTGGGAAATGCCCTTACGGCAGGATGTCAGCATAAAACACATCCCCCAAAGGCGTTGAAAACTTGCCATAATCTTCTGCGTTACGCAAGTTGCACAACACAGCAGGGACAGCTGCTGCTGTTGGAGGGTAAGCTAGCACCGTGCTGGGGTTAAGCGTGTTCCTCCCAAGGCTACCATCACTGACTGGACTACACAGGGGACAATCTTCCTGTACCATTCCTGGCAGCGTCCCTTGCATCATCAGGTTACGGTCACAATCCTACATCTTGGAAACAGAGAGGTTCTCAGCAACACAAGAGATGTTCCCGTGATGTCTAACACAAACTTTGCCACATCCTCTTGTACAGTCACTGTCACAGGCATGACCGCTGCTAACCCACTGTTTTAAGAGGCAAAAGAAGCACACAGGCCAAGGAGAGCTCAGGGAGAACAAAAAGTGGGCATTTTCCTACCAGTTTGAAACGGGGTGCTTGGAAATAAGGCAGCAACCCCCGCAGGGACATATGCTAGAAGAACACATACCTTTGGGCAAGTTCTCGTGCAATTCATGATAGTGTGACAACGGTAGAGAGAAAACGGGTCTTGCAGTTGTGCCAGGCGCTCCTCTGTGTAGTCATCTCTGGAGTCAATCATCCAGCGATAGGCCTGAAAGTCAGTGTCATTTGACACACCGAATGATTCTTCAGGGTGAAGTAATTGGTGTGATATTTTAAAAGCAACACCTAACCCAGGAATTCCGGCCCAAGATCTGGACTACGTCATGCTGTCCCACTTGTGCTCGCAGGTATCTGCGGGGCTTTTAGATGAGGGTCCCTCAGCAGTCCCGTGGGATGCACAGCCCTGTCCTTACCTGCATCAGTACCGCAGGACCCAAGTACTTGTCCCCGTTCCACCAGTAACTGGGACAGCTGGTGCTGCAGCAGGCACACAGGATGCACTCGTAGAGTCCGTCCTGCACACAGATGGAAGACCACAGTCAAACCACTCCAGAAAAAACCTGATGAAGCCTTTTTTTTGTTTTAAAGAGGGGATTTACACAAGCATGTGCTTCCCTCACCACTTTCCTCTCTAGCAGCCCAATGCAATCCTGCGACTCTGAAAGCCTTACGCTGAAGAACTGCTGCTGGCAGAAAGCAAATCTTACACACGGGGCCTCTGAAACAAGAGGCACACAATCCTCCACCCGTGGCCCCTGTCATAACCTATGTTGTTTTTTTTTTTTTGTGACAATCAGAGAAAAAAATAAAAACTGAGGAAAAGAAGTGAAAATCGACCGATTTGCCTTGCTTCCAGCCCGTCCCAGTGAGTGGCCAAAGAGCAGAACACACAAACACACAACCAATCAGCAATGTAAGGCCATGTTACGCAAGCAAAAACGACCCAGGAGCCCAGAAGAGGTGCCGAGCTCATCGCTTAGCACGTATGTTGAGGGGATCCCTGATCTCTTACAGAAGGGGAACGGTGAGGGTCTTTGGCCATCGTGTCCTTTTTACAGGGCTGAAGGCCTTTTTATTTTGGGTACTGAAGAAATGAAAGGTAGATGTACATGGAAGTACCACTGGGCAGAAAAGTCTCCAAAGTCTTATCTCAACCAATTCCCCAACCCAGAAGAGTCCAGTCTGGCTTCAACTATGTATCTGGGAGTTGTTTTTTAGGACAAGAGTCTCGCTAAGTTTAGCTTAAAAAGACACACAATGCCAGAAGCCCCTGGGAACTTGTAGCACATCTACTGCACTGAAAGGGCTGCTCCAGTGTGCTTTGGGACTTGCCAAAACTAGTTGGGTCACAGGTACCTTTTGCTCTAAATCTGTCTCATTTGTAATTGTAACATCGCAAACGATTGATGATTTGAAGAACAAGGTGAGAGGTTTTTGGTTGCCTTTGTGTCCACCAGTTTCTTGAGCACGCAAGCTATTCCCAAAGCAAGAGGAACTTAAGTGATAAGAAAACTCAACTTTACCAGTGGTGAGAAAGATTCACACACAGCTCTTGCAGCTACTTGGAGGTTTGCTCATTTCTCCTTAAATAAAAAGGTGACTTCAAAGATGCTGCTTCACAAAAAGCATGGGAGAATTCCTTTCGTCCTCACACATGCCATCAGATAACATTATGAAGGAGTGCAGAAAAATCATCTGCTGCCCTTGAGAGAAGCTATTTGAAACTGAAATCCTGTGGTTGTTAAGACTCGACAGCACTAGCTGCATGGTGCTGCTGACACTTTGGGCACCGGACAAGTCTATTCATCGGATGCTAACTTCACAGCAAACACACATAATGGGAAACTTCTGAAGATCGCTGCAGAGAACTAGGCTGCAGCTCACGTGTTTCCATTAAATCCCCTTTAATCAGCCTTCCTCTCCGTTGCTTATGTTCACCCCTTCTACCACTTGCCAAAATCTACGCTGCCTGCCCACTCCGAGCCTCCTCAGTGACTGCGCTGCAGCAACGATCACAGCAGAGCATCGACAGGCCGAGCTTCAAACTGCCGAGCGAAGGATCCACCAAGGCAGGCCGGAGACAAAAGAGAAATTGATTTAACAATACTGCAGCCGCCAAGGAAATCCAGGCAATAACTTACCTGCACTACAAGCTCTTTTTAAGATGCTATTCCCCCCCACCTCTTCAGGTGGTTCCTCAGCTTTGTGCAGAAGCTTTGAACCAAGAACACCAAGCTCCCAGAAACCCCCTGAAAATAACGCAGCACTCAGGACAGACGCCCAAAGACTCTCACCAACACCACGTGTCCCCACATCCGAACAGGGTTAGCTTTTGCCATTAGTTTCAGGGCTGTAAAATCCAGCAAGTAATGACAAGACAGCAGTGCTTAGCATGCTGCAGCCAGGTAACGCAGACGGCGCTGAGCTTGACAGCCCACATCCTGGCGTAAGCTGCAGCGTCTGGTCTCCGCGGGAATATTACAAGCCTCTGCCCTTCACAATGTTTTTACAAACACACAAGTTTCGCGGCACAGACGGTGGAAATGAGGTCAGAGTCCTCAGCACAACTGTGTTCTGCATTTCATTAGCAAATGTTACCCCTAGCAATGCAGACATGCCATGACTCTGCATTTCAGGGACCACATTCCACCCACACCAGGCTTTGTGCTAGACAGCTTTGTCATTAAAGGAACCAGAAACTACTGTACGGTAACATGTAACCCTGCTCTTATCTGGAAGGGATTTCAATGGTAGAAAAGAAGGGTAACCAGTTTCTGACGGTCTTCTATGGACTGCAGGTACTGCTCCTTGCCCTGCTTCGACTCGTCCTTCTTCTTCAGGTAAGGCTCAATGGATTTATACTGTGCATAGAAGTTACTCAAGTCCTGGAAGTCAAAAGGCAAAAAGATCATTCGTTACGTGGGACTGATGTCTGAGAGGCCGAACGCCTGCTATCAGAAGGCGTTTTGTACCTCAACCTGCTGCATTCCTCCTAGCGAGGCGAGATTTAGTCACCACTGGTAAGCAGACCCACCCAAGCCAGAGAGCATCAGCAGGAGTTAAGACGTGAGCTGTGGGCTGTGATCTCGTTGCCATCTCCCAGCATTATCCCTCCTAATCCAACCCAAACCCCACGCCGCCTGGGATGGTGTCACTCTTGGTCACGAGCTGAAGAGGGCAGATACTCACCGGAACGAGATCCTTCACCACATACATGTGGGGGAGAGGGTAGATTTTAGTGATCTTGCTGAGATCGGGGTCGATTCTTTTGGTGCAGGCCAGGGTGTTTCCACCAGCAATGTTCATAGCACAAGAGCCACAGATGCCTGAGTGGGAGAAGAGAACAAAGCATTCGATGTTTACTCTTTTATCCCACTTGAGAAAGATCCTCTGGGCCCCAAACTTGCCCCCGGCTTGTCTTCCCTTCCGTTGTCCTTAAGGAACTCTGTACGTGACAAGGAAAACGCCAGAAGTTGCCATTGAGCCAAACGTGTTGCTATTCAAAGAATAATCGCTGGAGTTGCTCTCATTAATGCCTAAACACATCCTCAGTGCTGAACTTCCTTCCACAGCAAAACAGGCGGCTCAGACAGTTCACCACACACGTCACACACTAGTTGTACGTGCTGCTGGGGGTGTGGAGAACATTCAGCTTTGCTCCCAAGTTCGAAACGGGGGCAGCTAACGCTGGGACTGTGGAGATGCATCCCTACAGTTATAGTCAGAAGCATCTCTAAAGGTCAGGAGCACAAAAATAAGTTCCCAAGGCAGACGTTTCTTTCTGTAGTAGGCTGTGGTCACGCCATACGCGGCTTTTGTTAACTCCTACAGGTGAGAGGACAGACGCTCACAGAACAGCACATAAAAAGCTCAACAAATGGGTTAAGTGACGCTGCTCGGTAAGGAACAGACGGAGCCCAGGAAAGGGCAAGGTTACAAGAAAATAACACTGCAGAACCGTCACAGACCCTGCTCAGGTCAGCAGCGAGCTCTGGCATCCAGATCAGACCAATGCCTACGACGTCGCCATCGAAAGACAACAAGCGCTGAAGGGCGTAACTAATTTCAGAGGATTTGACACGCATCAGTTGGCGTGAGTCAGGGAAACGCCAGCGCTCCTCGCGCTGAGCGAGCCAGTCCTCCACGGCACCCGGGGCACTGGCAGCCTTGCCCTCACTGCCAGGCGAAGGCTGGCAATCGAACGGGGCTGCGCCCACCACGAGAGAAACGGTTACAAGCATTTCTCAGTCAGCCTGAGACGGAACCAAGACAACGGGAGGCTGCCGACACGGGCCCACGAGTAAGCGACACAAACACGCGATCAGATTTTTTTTCCTGTATGGCAGAAAAGGAGAAGACCAAACCAGCCCAGCTGGAAAAATCTGCCTTGATGCCCCAAGAAAACTTTTCAGTGCAATTATTGCCAGCGGCTCAGGAAGCGCGTCTGCTACCTAAACATCAGGCACTGAGAACAGCCACGCTGGATGAAATCCCTCTGCCTGCTATGCAGATTCTGCAGGAAACGGCTGCGTTGAGGGGTGCTTTTCACTTAGATCTGCGTCAGGACATCTCCAGGCATCAGAAAATCAGGCCTAAACCTCCAGTCCTTGCGAACGCAGCCCACTGAATGAAAAGCCTTCCATAAAGGCATCCTCCCTTCCCGCGCTCCCACACCCACCTCAAGCTCAGCGTACCGACGTTGCCCACGAATTAGGATTTTTTTTCCCCGGGGAAGAACGTCACCCGGGCCGGTGAGTGTGAGTGCAGTTAGACAAATACGCTGATTGGTACCTGCGCCAGCCGGGAACTCTGCTGTGCAGAACCACCAGATGGCCTTCTGCTCAATGGTTCAGCTTAGTCAAAGGGCCAAAAAAGATTCCTGAAGCTATTCCTAGAAGTCAGTCCCGCTCCTTCCAGTTACACCCAGTTATTTCCTCAGTAGCACCACGTGAAGCAGCCCCTTACGTTTCCCTCCCGTTTGCCACGTCTTTCCCCTCGATCCTGTTGTTGTAACCTCTCTTGCCAAACTTCCCTACGCAGCCTGTCCCTGGAGGGCAGCAAGATGAACACGGTGAGGACCAACAGGAATGGCCGGGGCTGTCTCAGCACACTGCTTGCAGCCTGCTGCTGGGTGATCACACCCTGCGAACGCGAGCTCTTAACTCCCCTGCCAGCCTCAATGAGGTGTTCCAGGGGCAACAGCTGGAGGAGAAGAGCGGCACGCTGCGGTCTGCCCCGAAGGTCTCCGCTGGTTACACACACACCGTCAGCCTTAGCTTCTGTTTGGACAACAGTCAGGTTAGCAGTCTTACAAATCTTCCTTACCTTCCCTACACGACCTGCGGAAGGTCAGAGTGGAGTCCAACTCGTTCTTGATCTTGATCAGGGCATCGAGTACCATGGGCCCGCATCTACAGCAGAGAACAAACTCAGTGAAGCCGCGTGATTTCCCCCACCCTCCCTGCTTTATCTCCAGCGCCAGCTAAGAGGCGCCGACAAGGACTTTCATCTCAGACACCATGAAGCACACACTTGGCTTTGCCAATCCCAGGCAACAAGACAGAGATCGCTCGTTCAGCGGCGTAACCCACCCGCCTCGGCCCAGCGGCTCGCCCCCGGCTCAGCGCGGGGCAGGAGCCATTTATTTTGCCGGTGCCCAGCAGATTTGGCTCAGCCAGAGAGGGTTCAGGCAGCACCCCTGCCAACAACGCGCCGTACTGCCCCTTCTCGCCGCTGAAGTCAGGTTTTGACAAGTCTGCCTGTCCTCGTTAGTCCCATGCAAAAGCAAACAGAACTCCTGTGATGTTACATACGGCAGGCAACACCCAGAAATGATTCACTGGTGCAAGTCGAAGCAGCAAAGTTCGATTTCGCTATCACGTGGCTCTCACGCAGAGCTGCGCGGCTCTATCGGAACGCTTCAGAAGGGGCTGGAGGTGAATTCCTCCAGCAAGAGCACGGCAGCAGCTGAAGGAAGTCAGGGCACGTGTGCCCCTGCCAAGGTCTCCACGCCAGAGGGCAGATTGCACCCTTCTGTGGGGTCATGGAGAAAGGTCCCACACCGGAGTGTGCAGGCCAGAAGTAATTAAGTGAGAGCAGACAATCAAACTTCCTCCTTATCTCCAAGGTCTGGGACTATGAACTGTGCTTAGAACTGCTTCCTTTCGGAACACGCCCCCAGACCAACCATGTAAATACTGCTCATTGGAGCCACGAACGCTTTATGTCTTCGGCACCCATCAGGGACAAAGGTGAAACCTCCCAGGAGTCACAAAACCAAGTGGCTGTTTGCTGACAGCTGGTGAGACGCTGGCACTCAGGGGACACTTATTTGTCACAGCTGGTACCGGGGGGCGAGGGGGGGCGCAGTGATCCCACCTGGTCACAGGAGGATTTATCAAAAATAACACCGGGCCTCTCCCGCGCTGACGTGCTGCGTAACACGGCCGAGGCGCCGCCTCCCCAACTGCTCTAACGTGCTTTTAACGATCCCCGGAGCCTAATGAGACTTCTGGCACCTTCAGCTGTCAGCTCCGAACCCTCTCCAGCGCCCTGCGTTATCGCCTCTCAGCTGACGCGCGCGCACACACAGGCCCGGCGCACCTGCCTGCCGGGGAAGCCGAGCAGCCCTCTCCCTCCCCGGGTGCACTCACTTATTCAAATCCACTTCGTACGTCTGCATGCGGGGCTTGTCCCCAGGCTTATCGGGATCCCATCGGTAGATGGAGAACTTCTTGATGCGCGGCGCGGCCGCAGCAGCTGTCTGTGCTCCCCGACAGATCTGCATGTGAACAGCAGCAAAGAGCCCTTAGGTCCCTCTGGGCGGCTTTCAGCCGGCAACAAAACGTCTCGAGGCGAGAGCTGCAGGATCCCTCGCTGGCTTTTGCATTCGGGCACGCGTGCAGGAATCCTTCCGAGGATCTGCCAGCGCAGCGCACCTTGGCACACGCGGCCAGCTCTGTCCTGGGGCTCTCTCCTCTTACAAGAAGCAGGGGGAACGATCCCAAAACCAAAGGGTGACCCTGAGGGCTGTGCCAGCCCCCCAGGTGCCCTGAGAATCCCCCAGCCGTGTCCCTCCCCTGCCCTGGACCGAGGGCCTTTTCCTCCCAGTGCTCCCCCAGGAGCTCCTCTCCCCTGCAGGCTCCCTGCCCCAGCTCCCATCTCCCCAGTTCTCCCCACAGGCTGCACCTTTACTGCTCCTCTCCCCGTGCCCACCCCTTCACTATCCCCTTCTGGACCCCCTGCATCCCTCAGCCCCCTTCCAGCCCCCATCTCCCTCTTAAAACCCTCCGCAACCCCCTCCCCAGCCCCCTTCACCCCCAGACCCTCCCCACCACCCCTCACAT
>NC_048913.1:7389055-7430715 GCF_011077185.1 Oxyura jamaicensis | reverse complement strand
ACATCCCTCCATACCTCCCCCTGCCCCCCAGACCCCTCCGCACCCCCTCTTGCCCCTCCCCAGACCACTCCTGTCCCCCCCCCCCAACCCCTCTGCCCCCCTCTTGCCCTCCAGCTCCCCCTGGCCCCCATCGCCCCCTCCCCACCTCCCTCCCCGCACCCCGCGGCCCCCTCCCGCTGCCGGGCCCCGCCGCCCGTCTCCCCGCAGCCCCGGGGCGGCCCCGGGCCCTCACCGGCCGCGGCCCGGCCCGCAGGAGCCTCCCGGGGACGCCGCGCCTCAAGGAGACTCCCACCACGGCCGCCGCCATCTTGGCACTGCGCACTTCCGCCCCGCTCCGGAAGCGGAAGGAGCCGCCCAAAGAGCGCGGCCCTGAGAAGAAGGGAGGTGGGGTAGTGCCGGCCGCCATCTTGAGTGTGGCGGCGGGTGCGGGGAGGCGCCATGTTGAGTGTGGCGTGAGCTGCAGCACAAGGGGATACGGCGGGCCAGCGCTCCCCGTTCCCCCTTTTTTGGGGATTGGCAGAGCAGTACGTCCCTCCTCGTCCTGAATCCCCATCCTTATTATTTTTTTTTTTTGTTGTTTTTTTGGTAGTGAAGGTGCCAAAGCCTCAGCACCGGGCCAGGCAAAATGGTGGGTGCCAAGGGGCCAAAATGGCGCCCCCCGCCTCAGCGTCTCCCTGAGCGCTCTCCTCGGCTTCTCCCACCGTTATCCCCGCCGTTTTGCCACGCCCCACCTCGTTTCCCACAGCAAATTTATTAGTTAACTGAAATGAAAGCAACACATGCCAAAAAGGTGCCCACGGGCCAGGGGGGTGGCGCAGCTACGGTGTGGCATGCCACCAGCAGAAGGCAAAGGGCCGGCGCTGGACGTTGGTGCCGCAGCGCACCTCCCCGAGCCTCCCGTGGTAGGAGGCGACGTCCTCGAGGAAGTGGCACCGCAGACCCAGGGGCTCCAGGAGGCTGCGGACGTGGCGCTCCAGGCAGCATTCGCCGCCCACCACTGGGCCGAAGGGCTTGGGGATGCCCAGGTCCTTGGCCAGGATGATCATGGGGACCTGTGGGGTGACACGGGGGGCTTTGGGGGTGCCCAGCAGCCTCCCCATCCGATAAGCCAAAGCAAAGCAGTTGGTGATCCTCCCAGAATTGAGTTACGGCTGTTACTTTCTGTAGCCTCCCTTCCCTCAGGAAATCCAGCACTGTTTCCTCTCTTTTTTATATTTAAACCTTGCCATTTCACCACTTTGAAACGTTTTCACCTCAAAGCTGTTCAGGTTAACCCAACCATGAGCAACATGCGTCAGAGACACAAAGCCACAGCCAACCTTTGCTGTCGACCGACCTTAGTCAACCTGCAGAGCCCGGATGGAGGTATTTTCCCTTTCTGGGCAGGAAAACACTATGCTTTTTTGGACATCCTTAGGGATGGGAGGATCATGGTCATGGGCTTAGCTATTTTTCCTCTCCACCGCTCAAAACACACAGCCACTGACTGGAGAGAACGTGAGGAGCAGGGACACCTCTCACCATGTTGGGGAAGTACGGCATGGCCTTGCCTTGCTTGTCAAGCTTGAAGAGCGCCGGCAGGTCGATGATGTCCTCCTCCGTCAAGCCCAGCTCCTTCTTGAGGATGTCCCTGTTCCAGTCGATGCAGCGCTAGAGGGAGAGGAGAAGAAGGAAGGGACTGGGGGGACGGGCAGGCAAGCAAGGTTCCCCCAAGTGGCCTTGTGGACACTCTCATGCAGGAGGAGAACATGCAAAATGCAATACCTCCTTTGAAAGTTCATGCCACCCTGGGGCCGTTATCACAAGAAATGCTGGTTATCACGAGAAATAGTGGTTATCATCAGAAATACCAGCTGTTACCTGAACGTACTGGTTCTGCTGCACCATAATGTTGTTGGAAAGGACCTTGTTAATGGTCACTCGTTTTGTGTCCATCCCCGAATACCCTACAAATGCAAACCCTGATGGGTGAAATGAAGCAATGCCTGCAGAAGCCTGGCTTAAGATGTGGCACAGATATGGAAAAGTTCCCCAAAATCCCAAATTGCCAAGCTTGGATTAAGGTTTTGGGTTGAGGCTGCTGGGAATCCTATTTCTTAGCTTACTGGGAAACCAAGCAAGAGGGAAATCTCTGACTATTTCACAATATCTTCTCCTGACCTGGAGAGAATTGGGAAGTTTGTGTCATCCATCCTCCTGATAATAGAGCTAATAGGTTAATAGTTTCTGTGCTGTCCCAGTTCCCAGCTCCATAAAATCTGAGGTATCCCCTCCGCAGAAGCCACCTCTTGTTTTGGGGCGCTCAGATCCCAGGCAGACAGCACAGTCCCCGCGGGCCCTGTGGTGGCATGGATGTCCTTTCCCGACTTCATTGCCGACAGATGAATTTTATCCCAAACAAAACCTCCGTCAGAGGCTGCCCAAACTGGCTACCAGTCCAGAGTGTCTGAAATGTCACTGGGGTGACGTGAGACCCCCAGTTGTGTCACTCTCCGCTGGAGCTGGTATTTACAGAGATGCTCCAGCCCACCCCGCCAGCATCCCCTCCGGGCAGAGGGCTTTATCCCTCACATCCCACTCACTTTCCCAAAATAGGGCTCGAGGGTGGGCAGGCATCCTGCCTCAAGGACGAGCATGCCAGTCCCCCTTGCCAGCCTTGAAGGGCAACGGTTTGGGAAAATGTCCCCTTCCCTGTGTCCCCGACACCCGCATGTCACTCCAGGCATGTCGGGCGCTGCCGCCCTCAGGCTGCCTCACCCCGCATCAAAGCTCAGCCTTTATTTTAGGGACAGGGATCAGCACGTCTTCCACCCACCCCGGCGGGGATTTGCACAATTCCCCCTGGGTTGCCCGCTGCCCCCTTGCCTTTGAACATGGTGGCTTCGCCCTGGCCCTCCTTCTGCTTCTCCCGAAAGAGCTTGTAGCACGCCGCGGGGCTGGCCATCAGCATCCGAAATCTCTGGGACAGGTGGGAGGGAGAACGGTCACTGAAAGGGGCTTGTCCGAACCCACTGCGTTCATACCCCTCCCTGGGGAAGCTGCCCTCGGAGGCTTGTTTCTGGCCTTTTGCACAGAAGCTGAGGTTAAATTCTGAAGCACGGGGGGGGGTCTTTGCTGTTACTTAATGCTAACAAAATGTACCTGGAGGAGGGTGATTTGCTGCTGTTGATGTTGAAGGGGAATACCTAACCCGAGGGGTCCAATGCTGCTGGGGCTGCCCCAGGAGGGAGGGATGGGGCAGGGGGGCAACTGGGTCCAATCCTGCCCCCCCCCGGTGGGGTACGTAATCCCTGGGGAGGGCAGGGGGAGTGCTGCTGCTGGCAGGGTTGGCACTGCAGCTTCTGGGGGGATTTGCCCTAGGGGTGTCCCAGCTTGGTGATCTCTTCTACAGGGGCTGAGCACAGCCTAGATGAAGGCAGGAGGAGGGTTCGTGGTGTGTGTGTGCGTAGAGACTCCTTTTCTGAACCATCCTGGCGAGGGTTTTCCCCAGAGGGAATGGTCTGCCTCTCAGCAGCTGGCTCTTCCCTGTGTCTTTTTTTTCCCCCCCGTTTCCAGCCCATCTGGGAGATGCTGAGCAGCAGCGAGCCCTGGCCAGCTCCTGTGAGTCTGCCTTTGCAGGCATCTTCCCCCCGCCCCCTTGGTGTTGACAACAGCTAAGAAAATCCCTTCCTGCAGTCAGAGGACTTCGAGGGGCACGGGAGAGAAGCCAAGCAAGCTGGGGCTGTCAAGGAAATGAGCTTTGGGGTTTTCCCCAGCGCTGACCCACTGGGATGAGCTTCCCAGAAGAGAAACCGCGGAGCAGCAGCAGGTTTCGGGGTACCTTTGTGTCGGGGCTGGGCACAAAAGTGACAAACTCGTTGACGTGGCCCACGGCCAGCCAGTCCGAGTAGAGCTCCACGGGAGCCTGCACTTGCTGGGCGAAGAGGAAATCCCGCACTACTCTGGTCATCCTCCTCCCTGCGGGTCTGGGGGCAGAACGACCCCCGAGAGGGGAGTAAGAGGTGTCAATATTTATCCGTCACTGTATGCATGCACAGAGACTGCAAACAAGGTGGAGGAAAGGAGGGAGGGAATGTGAAGGCGGAGACGGAGCGACGGGGCTGGGGGCGCCCGCTCCTAGAGAGGACAAAACTCGGCTGAGGAAGGCGCTTAGTGTGATTTTCTGATGGTGTTTAGGGCCGCCTGTGGTTCCTCTGCACCCCGAACGTGTGCTTTTCCCATCTCTTACGTGGGGAAGCTGCTGCCCACGAGGATCCTCCCCAGGGGGAACTCCTTCCCTGCCACAGCGACCGGCGGGCTGACCTCCAGGTTGCCAAAGGAGTCGAGGCTGGAGACGGCCTCAAAGAGGGGCTCTCTGCTCACGTAGCCGAAATCGGGGCCCTGCAAAAAGAGAAACTGCCGTGAGCGTGGCCGCGAGTCCATCCGTGCCCTTACTCCTCCCGCCGGGCCTGGACCCGCTCTGGTGGGGAAAATTAGCAAGGGTGGGGGCAGAGGAAGAGGCAGCCCTAAAGGCAAAGCAGGGAGATGAAAAGTCTCCAGGGCATCCGGGCTCAGCAATAAACGGTGAGTGCCAGAAGCAGAGATGGAGTCCAGGAGTGATCTCTGCTATCTCGCAGCTGCTTTTTAAGTGTCCACGTTAAGCTAATTAGTTTCTGGGGCAGCCCCGAAGCGGAGGTTCTGGATGGCTGGAGTGGAGCAGGATGAGCTGCGGCCCTCCAGGGTAAATCCTTCCCAGGCATAAGAACCACCTGAAGGGCTGGGCTTCACTTCAATCCCATCTAAGCCTGATTTTCAGGCCTGAATATATCTGGGATTTGAGGTGCTGGGAGATTAACCCTCGGTGCCATGCCTGGGATACGCCGAGCCAGAGATTGTAATGCTAAAAACAAGGCGAAAATGGCACGAGGGGCACAAATCCTGCTTGTCCTCGCTCCCTGTTCCCAGTCACAGGGGTTTGGAGCTCAGGGCCGCGCAGCCCCTCGGACAGAATCCGGTATCTGCTGTTTTTCGTGACATCTCCGTCACTTATTAGCGTCGGGTTTCCTCGGGAGTGCTTCAGCTGAGACAGGTTTTCCTGCAGGCTGTCTCCACTGGGACGGGCACGGCGGTGTTTGCGGGAAGTGCCAGCGCGGGCTCAGCTGCCCGAGCAGCGGCTTGTCCCAGCTCTGTGGGCAGCATCCGAGCCCTGTCAGTTCCAGCTGGATTTGGAGGGGCTGATTCCCCGCGGTTTCCTTTTTCCCTGGTCCCAGGGGCTTAGGGCTTGGCTGGGACGGGAGGAGGACCTGCGCTGCCTCTGGCTGTGTGGTCCTGGCTGGAAAATGAGGTTGGAAAGGTAGGGCTGGGGAGCAGGGGAGGCTTGAGAGCAGAAATTGGTGAGTAGCATGCTAGCAGCTCCGGAGGCTGAAATTGCTCCTCTAAATACGAAGCAAAGCAATTAAGAGGGCTGGGAGGAGCTCAGCTTCTTCGCAAAGGAGTGGATCAGCACAGTATTCCCACCCTGCCCCCTAAATCTGGGACTGCATGCGCTGCCGGCATGAGGAATGATGTATTTCAATGCTTTTTTAAAGCAAGTAACCTTCCCCAAACTGGCATCCGGAAAAAAAAACAACCAAAAAAGTGAGCTGCCAAAATACTGCTGGGGAGCAGAGCAGGGCTGGGCGTATGGGGCAGGGTTCGGTGGCTCCCCGGGGCTGTCCTGCCCTTCCTGCATGGTGAGATCTCAAAGGGATCATTCAAAACGTCATTTTTTCCACGCTTGTCTTCGCGGGGCTCTCCTGAAATGCCCTGGTCGGGGTCAGTGCTCTCCCGGCAGCTTGCTTCGCGTGCCCTGCCCTTCTTGGCAGCCAAGCCCCGTGGGGAGGATTTTGGCAGCCGCCTGTGTCTTGCTGCCTTTCGAGCAAGTAAGTCGGCTCCTCTCACACGTTCCTTTCCTCTTCTGCTTGAGCGCAGAGTTCCATGTGCAGAGGAGGAGAGGAGAAGCCAGCCCGCGGAGACGTCTCGTTTCGCAACTGGGAAACCGAAGCGCTAGGATGTGGCTTAGCGGTGGGGCTCGCTAGGACAGGTCGGCGGCTGGACGTGGTGGTCTCGGAGGTCTTTTCCAGCCCGAATGATTCTGTGGCTGCTCAGGTGTTTGGGGTGAGGAAATGCAGCCCTTGGCCCCTCTGCTCCCAGGGTCCGAGCTCCCCCTCGCCCTCTCACCCAGCCCCTCCAGGGTGGGGGCTTCCCTGGTGGCGGGGCACGGACCCGTCCCTGAGCCGTGCTCGGGGGGAGAGGCTCTGGGTGTCGGGGTGGTTTCTCCGTGCAGAGGGACGGAGCAGTGCTCTACTCCTCTCTTTCAGGCAATTCGTTCTGATGCACGTGGGGTAAAAGAGGTCGAGCACCAACCCCCTGCTCCTGGGGCAATGCCAGCGACTGCCCTGCTCTTACCAGCAGCTCCTTGATGGGGGACTGCTCCAGCCCTCGGTCCTGGGGGGAGTCCAGCACCACCGGGAAGCTTTTGTGGGGGGCCTGGGTGTAGCCGAACTCAATCTCGTCCTACAGCAGGGAGAAAAGCCCATCAGGGAAGGCAGGCTGTGCCCCCCAGCCCGGCGCCCACCTACCTGCATCCAGCGGTCCCCGCGGTTGATGTAGCCGAAGCAAACCTTCAGGTCGCAGCCGGCCTTGTTGACGAGGTTCTTGACCTCCTTGATGAAGAGGTAGTTGTCCTTCACGCTGGGGGAGCGGGCGGGAGGGAAGGGGTGGAGGGCTGCTGGAGGATGCGTGCCTGGCCCAGGCCCCCTGTCCATCTCCCCCCCTGGCTCGGTGACCCCGTGGGGCCGATGCCGATGTGGCCGTGGAGGTCTGGTCCCTCGGCCCTTACCTGCAGACGAAGACGTTCACCGGTGCCAGCGTGCTGGGGGTCATGATCCACGGTGCCACCCTGAACACCACCGTGTCGGTGAAAATCGGCGTGTGGGGGACGCCCTGGGGGAGGCGAGCAGAGATCAGGGACCTTCCACTCCCCACTTACCCCTATCGCCCCAAATTCCCTACCCTGACGTCGTTTGGGGGGCAAGCTAACGGTCTGTTCTCCATCCCTCTGCCCCTTGGGCTGTCGCAGCCTTCCCTCTGCCCCTTTCCCCAGAGCCCCCTGACCTCAGCCAGGGTCTCCAGGAGGCTGACGTGGATGGAGACCAGCCCGGGAAAGGAGTCGTCGGGAAAGCGCAGCCCCTCGACGAAGAAGTTGAGCTCGGCGGCCCCGCCAGCGTGCTGCACGGCGTGGCACAGCTTCCTCCGGCCCAGCACGTGGACGTAGCGCTGCCCGAAGAAAGGGTCTGCAAGGACCGAAAGGAGAAGGTGGGTGATTTCCGAAAAGGTGTGGTGGTTTCTAACCCCTTCTGCTCGTGCACGAGGAGTTCCCACCACCCCCCTGTGCCAAAGCTTCGCCTCTGCCGGCGGGGGAAACTTCATCTGGCAGAACGACCCTAAAGCAGCTCAGGTGCTTGTGGTTTTGCATTTGTGCACAAGACGGGTGGGCAAAACATCTGAGAGCCTTTTCTTGGCTGGAGCCAGCATTGCAAAGATGTTTCCGCAAGGTTTAAGCCCTGGGAGCCCCTCGGACCTCCCATGGGATAGCCATGGCACAAATCCCTGCGCTGATGGATTTAATCCCATGTTTCAATGTGCTTGATGGCACGTTTCTGGGCTGGATGCGTCCCAGGGAATAAACCACCGTGTCCACAGCAGGGAACGAGGAAGGGAAAACGTGTCTTAGAGCATGTTGCCTGGTGCAGGAGGCATCAGGGTGTCAGGACACCTGTGTTTGTTTGTGTTTTTTACTGCTGCTTTGCTGGATGACCTTGGATAAATGGCTTCACCACCCTGTGCCTCTGCTTCTGCGTCTCAGGTTTTCCAACCGATAAAAGGCTTAAGGCTGGAAGAATTTGGGGAAGGGGCGGTGAGGGCACCATGTGCGTCAGAAGCACGGTGTGGGGAGCACGGAGAGGGTGAGGTCGGGATGGGAAGACAAGAGCCTGAGATCACAAAGAGAAGGGGCGAAGAAGGACTTACTCTGCACGTGAAAGACCCCAACTTTGTCGGCATCAGAGACGGGGACGTAGAGCACGATTTCATACCCCCGCGGCAGATGCTGTGGCCCTTCAGTCCTCAGCACCATCCGAGACATATCCAGCAGATCTGGGGTGCGAGCGAGAGCAAACCTGGGTGCACGCTCTGCCAGCTTGTGCGCTCCTGCCCTGCGCCAGGCAGCGTGCCCTTTCCTTGTAACCAGCCTTGGCATGCTGGAAAAACAGCCCGCGGTCCTGCTAGCAAGGCTTGTGGCTTGTGCTTTGAAACATATATTTTTTTTTTTCCCCTGGCACAGCCGGTCCCTGGCCTCAAAAAAGCCGATGGGCACTGGCTTGGCGTGGTTTGGTTTTCCAGGAACAGGCGGGTATTCCTGGCTGCCGGCCGTGCGCCTGGCCCCAAGCATCCCTCGGCCAAGCCCTGCCGTCAGCGGCACCTCCGCTGTTTTTTTGGCTGTGCTTTGTGCCCCTGCTTGACCTTGGGGCGATAATTAAAACAAAATACGAGGGCAGGAGCGTGATCCCGCATGGGGAGCTTACTCAGCAGCTCAGCTGAGTCAGGGCAGAGAGCAGCCAATTCCCAAGCAAGCCTTCGTGCCTGCAAAGATTAAAGAGGGGGGGAATAACAGCGTTTTTGCTTATTTTTTGAAGCGGAGCTGGGCTTGGGACTGCATTACCTTCTTTGCTGAACACCCTTTCGTCATCGCAGTCTGGCGCAGGACTCAAGGGGCTCTCCCTGTCGCAGCTGACCAGCAGGATGGCCCCGTGTCCCTCGGGTCCCCATGTCCAGCTGGCCTGAAACGCCACGCCGGGGCTTAGCGAGGGGACGGGGACGCGGCAGCTGGGATGCGCCGGGCTCCTGCAAACCCATGCAGGGAAGGGGCAGGGTTACCTTGTTGGGATTGTTCTTCTCCACCACGCCATCCCGATCCGCATCGACATCCAGGGAGAGCCCTGCGGGGCAAAACCCCACTGTCAGCCCAGGACAGGGGTCCCCCCCCCCGAGCTGGCAAACCTGTCCCCTGCTCGGAGGGATGCTGCATCGCAGGAGCCTCCCCACTCACCGATGCCGGTGAGGAAGACCCCAGCCTGATCGATGGGCTGCCCTCCCTCTGCGTAAAAGCTGACGATTACCTGGAAATACCCAAATCCGTCTGCTTGGGGAAGGACGCTCTCCATCCCCAGCCAGGAGGGGGTCTGGTACCCAGCACCCCGATTTTTACCTTGTTATCGTTGACCTCGGTGCTGGCCCGGCTCATGCTGAACCTCAGGACCATCCCCTCGTCCAGCGGCCACCGCGTCCCGCTGGGTGCTGGCCCCACCTCGGCTCGGCCCCGCGCCGCCAGCTCCACGCTCACCCCCTCCGTGTGCTTCACCCCGAAGGTGACCGCCCCGGCTGGGGCCGCCCTGCAAGCACCGCGCTCTGGTTTCAGAGGTCTGCGCACCCCAAAGCCACCAATTCCCATCACCATCCGGCTCTCCACCCAAAACACAGGCTGGCGTCTCCGCGCTCGCCACCGCCACTTTTCTGCTTTTCCTCACTGCCCGGGAATGTTTGAGGTGCCTTTTTATTTATTTATTTTTTTATTTTTTTAAGGACAGAACATGCTCTTGTAGCAAAATGAGTCTATTTAGCAGCAATCAGAGCAGATTGCCATTAACCCTAATTACAGCCAAAGCGTTCAGTGCCACTGGAACCTAACTTGGTTTGCACTTCAGCTGAGAAATCTGCGGTAATTGCCAACTGGGGCAAACCCAGCATTTCCCAGCTCAGCCTAGCAGCGTGCCAGCTGAGCTGCAGGACTTCACCATGGGAAACGCTCATTTCTGGGGTGATTTCATGCAATCCCAAAGCATCGCTCCCTGTCCAAAGTGCTTTTCCTGAGCTGCCCTGTGCATCCCCTCTGCCTCTCCTGTCCCTAATTTCCCCATCTACCCAGGGTTATTATTTTTGGGTTGCTTACAGCTCCCAGAATCCAGGCTCCCTTTGAGCACCGAGACCCGAGCGCCCGTGCTGGATCGCCGTTACAGTGCCATTTACTGGGTTTCTGAGTGAGGGCAGCACGGCTGAGCATCGGGGGAAGAGGAAACCTGAGCGCCTGCCTGATGCTGCCTGGGCATTTCTGAAATTGCTCGATTCTGTTTAATTATGCATGCAAAACTGGTTTGGTTTCTGGGCTTCGGGAATCCCACTGGGAAGAGATTTGACCCGGAGAGAAGCCAGATGAGCAGTTTGGCTGAAGTAGTGAGGGCAAGATTTGCAAAAGCAGCTGGGTGAGCACCGGGATGAGCCAGGAAAAGAGCTCATAACCTTTTTATCTTTCAATTATCTTGAAGGGTAGCGTTAGGCTTGCTTTAGAGGCACAGGGGCAGTACCGTGGGGCTTGCAGGCTTTCTGAGCACACCGATTGTCACCAGATCTTGCTTCCCTCCCCTCTCCCGGCTGCATCACCTCCTTTGCTGTCCGTCCCCGTGGCTCCTGCTCGAAACGCCCCGTCCCTGCTCATCCCGCTGTTCTCCAGCAATTTTCTGAGCTAGCACCGCATCCGTTGGCCGCAGGTGGACCAGAGGCACCACCTTTCAGACCCGGGGTACGTATGTCATGCAACACCCGATGCTTGAACCTTGCCCGGGACTTGCGCAGGTTTGCAAAGCCCGGGGAGGATTTGTGCCGACGGGTTGCATCAAATCCTAGAGCTGGGGCTTTTGGGGGAGCAGAAGGAAAGACGAGGAGGGGGAAAACGTGCGTGGGGAGAAATAGGTTGAGGAGCAGGAAGGGTTTTTGCATCCCACTCACCCGTGGACATCGACGGCAAGGTGGGTGCCCAGCACGCACAGCGCCTGGATGCGGCTCCCGTGCTGCAGCCGCAGCGTGCGCTCCCCCGGCATCTCGCTGCCCAGACGCCCCGACTGCCTGCTGCAGGAGCTTCTTCCTCCCCTCGTCTTCCTCTTCCTCAGCCAGCCCCGCAGCAAGTCAACCCACCTTCAGAGCTCGCAAAGTCTGTGATGATGACTCTGCGGCCCCCACCCCGGTTTGGAGGGAGGGGGCGGTTGGATTGGACCCTCCAAAGCCCCAGGAAAATGATCTGGGGCGGGAGGGAAGGGATGGAGAGGGAGGGCGGCTGGCCCCGTGCCCACCCTGTCCCAGCCCCATGCAAGCAGCTCCCCCCGCTGTCCCCGTCCCCGCTCCCTCCAGCATCTCCCCAGGCTGTGATGAGCAGCTCGGTGGGGAGGAGGATGCAAGAGAACCTCGGAGGTGTTTTTTTTTTTGCCCTGCTTTTGAATTCCCCTGGCGTTCGCAACCCTCTCCTCCTCCTGCGCCCCTTTTCTGCTCTCTAGGGAAAAAACCTCTGCCTGCCTAGGGAGGAACAAATCAAATTTCCCAACCCTGGGGCTAGAGCAGGGCGCTCTTTGCTTCCCTGCTTGCTTTCAGCTCGCTTCCCTTTGCCTCCGCGCACGCCGGCATGGGGAAAGCCGCGGTGGCTGTGCACGGCCGGCGCCCCACTTGGCGCCACGGCAAGGCGCACTGGGAGCCAGCGCTGCCCACGCGGGCGTTTGCATTATTTATTAGCGCCGAGCTGAATATTCATGTTGGAAACCAAACTTCTGCCCCAGATTTTGGAATAACCTGCTGCGAGCAATTACAGAGCGAGGAGCAGAAATGCTCAGTTTGATCTGCCCTGTTTGTATCCCTTTTGGGCTTTTCTTTTGAGCTTTCTCCTCTCCCCGTGACCAGGGCAGAGGAAATGAGCTCAAATTTGGTTTCCCATGCTTTTTTAATTATTATTATTATTTTATTTTTTTTCCCTGTGACCTGAGCAAACAAGAGTGCAGACTTCGTATCGCTGAGCAGATTGGGAACATACACAAAAGACAGGCAGAAGAAGGGGCAGTTAGGGGGCACCTTGCGCATGCAAAAGCGAGGTTTGTGGCAAGAGGGAGGCTTTATTGAAGGCCGTGGATGTTCTCTCCCAAGGGTGTAAGAAGCTATAAACACTTTGCTCTCAGGCTGTGCTGTCGTGGTCAGAGCAGAGCTGCTGCTGCGCGTAGCCAGCCCTGGGGGGGGTGCGTTAAGGGCCCCCCTGTTTTGGGTGCCCCAACCTGCGCTGAGCTGCCAGCAGCTGGAGGAGGCTCCCTCCTCGGCAAAGCATCGTGGTTTTACCCTCATCAGTTCGACTCCAGTCTATTCAAACCACCAGCAGTAAGAAACACCAGTGAAAGAGGAACCAGAAAGAGCAATAACTGGGAGAAAGAAACCAGGGCCACATGGTGTTAGCACAAGCAGGCTCCATTCACCAGCTCTGCGCCATGGGAGACTTCCCTTTTTTTTCCCCCAAAGCGTCCCTTCCCTGTGGGCAGCACGTGGGACGGGACGGCCCCGGCTCCTTGGGACCCTGTGCTGGAGACACAGGTGTAAAATCCCCGTTTTAGAAGAAAACAAGCAAAGCAGCTTTTCTAATACCATTTTCACTTCCCAGTTCCTTTACCTGAGGGTTTAGCGTTTCATTTGCCAGCAAGGAAACAAAATGCTGCTTAAATCCTTTTTTCTTATGAAGAAAACAACCCCAGCTGCCCCCCTTCTTGCAGAAGGACCCAAGGTCACCCCACCAGCTGGGGTTTTCCAAGTCAGCAGGGGTATTTCTAGCTGCTCGTGGTTTTTCTTGGAAACAGGGCAGGGTCTTCGCAAGGCTTCGGGATTCTTTGAAAGCCTTCTGGGGTCTTTTCAAGGTTCCCAGGGTCTTTGCAAGACTTTGGGGGTCTTTGCAAGCTGTGTGGCATCTTTCAAAGCCTCCCGTGGTCTTTACAAGCTGCGTGGAGTCTTTGGAAACCATGCAGAGTCTTTGGAAGTCTCCATGGGTTTTTGGAAGGCTTTAGGGTTCTGGCAAGCCTGCTGTGGTCCTTGTGATCTTACTGCAGCCTTTGTAAGGCTCCTGGAGTCTTTGCAAACATCGCAGAGAGCTTTGCGAGCCTCCTGGGTCTTTGCAAACCTCTTGGGGCTGGGAGAAGACAGGCCCAGGAGGCTGCCCGGCCTCAGCCCTGCCACACTCCTTGAATTAGAGAGGACGCGGCAGCGGCGAGTGAGCCTGGAAGTGCCAGGGCCAAATCCTTCCCGCAGAGGCCTCTGCAAAGCTCCTGCCCATTGCAATGCCTCCATTCGGGGAGGAAGGAGACGGGGCAAGCTCTGCGGAGAGGTGACCGTACCCGCATCCCGTGTGGGGACAAGCGCGAGGACCCGCCTGTCCCCAGTGCACAAGGGCCACTGGAAGCTCACACAGCTCACGCAGCCAGTGGCCAAGTAAACCTTGGTCCACGGCGCGAGGGTGGGATTTTGCACGAGGCAGAAGCGCTGTTCCCAGCGCAGGCTTTGCTCTGTGCTATCAGATCGGCCCCGGTGAACCACCACGAGACGTGTGTGCCAACATAAGCACGCGCGCGCTGATGTCTGGAGGCTCGTGGTTTCGCAGCTATAGCTAATCTGGTCAGAGGAGTTTTCTGGTTTTCAAAAATCAGATTAGGAACTGCTCTGCGTAATCTTCCCCGCCGCTGATGGATCTGTGCCTGCCCTAATTCGGGGGGACGGGGAACAGACAGCCAAGCCGAAGCTTGCGAACAACCCCAGGAGCTGCTCCGTGAGGGTTCTCATGCACGCTTCGCCCCGGCTGGGTGCTTTGCAGTCCCCGCAGGCACGTGTGGGACTGCAAGGAGTAGGAGGGAAGCGTGAACCATCCCCCCGTGGCGTCCTTTCGAGCTGACCTTTCGCATTGAGGAGGTGCAAACAGGTGCCCATCCGAGCGGAGGCACGAGGCGCTGCTGGGGCATGTCGCTGCCTTTATTTTGGAAGAAGCAGCCGGCGTCGAGGAGGCAAAGCCAACCCAGCGAGGAGGATGAAGGAGCCCGGGCGAAGCCGCGCCGACCCACGGCCGCGTTGCTCTCCCCGGGGGGGACACGCGGGCGTGCATTTATAGGGCAGTGCGTTTAATGCAAAGCTGGGGGAGAGCGTGGGCAGGAGGAGCCCAGGGCGCGTGCACGGCTCCAGCCTGGGGGCAGAGGCAGTTTTATGGGGTGCTTCGCTTTGGGATTGCCAGGGATGAAGCCTCCACGTTTTACGAGGCGGCAGGCACCTTTGGGGGAGAAGAAAGGACGGAGGGGGCTTTTTGCTGCTTTCTCACCCGGGAGAAGGCGTTTGCAGAGCCGGCACCATCGAGTACTGCTGGGTTTTATCAGCTTTCAAAGCATTTTTTGCTGCTCCAAACCATGCTCCTGCCCTTCACCAGCCGGGACAGGGCATGCAGAGCCTCAGCAGCCTCGCGAGCACCGTGCGGCATTACGGCCCCGCACCAAAACGAAGCAAACCCTCGTGCAAACCGGAGCGGGACATGATAACTGGTTCGATGCCTTCCCCTGTTGCAAGTAATTAGGCTGACAAGGCTCTTAAAAGTTCCTGCCTGCAATTACGCATGCAGAGTAATAAATAAGGTGTAATTATCGGCTTAGGGAGATTATCAAACTTTCCTTGACAGAGTGGCAGTGCAGGATGGGTGAGAAGGGAAGCCCCGCGGGGTCGGGGCTGTTGTGGTGTTCTGGGGGTCGGGTCTTGCTCCATCATGGCTGGAAACAGCCTGAAAGGACCCATCGGGGGGAGAGGGGGACGAAGCAAGGCCCCCCAAAAACAAGCTCGCTGATGTGCAATTCGATCTGGTGGAGAGGCGCAGGGGGTTGGTGCGCCCGCAGAGGGGTCTGAATTTGCCCACTCCTCTCTGAGCCGTCGTGCACAGGGAGCCTTAGTGACAACCTCTCGGGACAAGGTGTTATTAAGGATAAACACTCAGCTCCGAATGGGCCAGATGGCTTAAAACTGAAATTCTTCTTATGCGTGGGTATGTCACTGCTAATAGCAGGTGGAGGAGGAAGGAGAGGTGAAGGCAGCTGCCACCCAGCAAAGATGGGGTGCTTGGGGCTGGAGCGAGCATTGCTGTGCCTGGTCAAAAATGCGCCGTGACTAAACCCCAGTCAGTGGAAAAATAAAAACACCGCACCAAACCCAACACAAGCATGAAGTTTCAGCTTCATTGCTCCTTCCTTGACGGATGCGATCTGGGGCGGGTTTGGGGGGAGCAGCGTGGCCGCGGCGTGGGGAGGAGAGCACGTTCGTGAGCCCGGTGCCGAAGCCCTGGTGCTCGCTGCGAGCCAGAAACCACCGTCCTCCGCCTGCTTCCAGATTACAGACCATAGCAGCATGACCCCGTGGGGATGTAGGTGTGTTCCCTGTCCAGCACAGGGCTCAAACCAGCTGAGCAGGATGCAGTGCCAAAATCACAGCAGGCAGCAAGCTCAGCACCGTGCCCAGTCTAAACCAGCGCGACCAGCGGCCACAAGTGGGAAATCCAACTTGCAGCCTTACATAATGCTCCTTTTTTTGGTAGACTCACAGCCAAATTCTTCCATGGGGGATGCAAGGAGCTCACAGTGATTCTGCTTGGCAGCAGCTTTATGGATTTTAGGGGTGTGTGAGCCCCTAAAACCCTCCTCCAGGAGGTCTCGAGAGCCAACACAATTCACAAATCTCTGAACATCGTGAGTTTGGCTCGAGATGGTTTTCAGGACACGGAATTTGGCTTAAAATCCCAAGCCAAGGTCTTGGAGAGGCTGGAAACACCGCTAGCGTTCCCCTCTCGAGCATCCTGTCCGCCCCAGCAGGCTCTCACGATCTTATTAAAGCCGTGCTCGCGTACGAGACACGGTGCTGCTTTGCTGCTGCAATTAAGTTCGGAGCCCTTTAATGTAGACTTGCTCGTTTAAAGCAGCTGCCGTGGCGCTGGTTTGATCTCACAGGGGAAGGTGCACGCAGGTGGCGGCTCCCGGCTCGCCTCTCCCCCAGCTGAGGACGTGCAGCTCGCTGCCACGGTGGGGACCAGTCCTCCTTGCTCTGCCGAGCCCAGCTCCAGAGCTATCCAGCACAGGGAGGCATCGCCCTGTGGAAATGGGGACTGTCACCGTATCACCCTGCCCCTGTTGCAACGAGACTGGGGATGAACCGCAGCGGGGTTGTCAGCCTGTCGGGTCAGCGGTGATGGAGGTTCCCCATCTCCCTTTTTGTCTCCATCCGTGGGACGTGCAGGGCTGCTGCTGCCTCCATCCCGGGTTGGCCCCGAAGCTCCTTCCCAGAGGAGCAGCAAGATCCATCTCACCCAGTTTTCCTCTTCGCTGTCTAGCGAAGTCTCCTGGGATCGCCTGGAGAGAGATGACTATCTCCTGAAAGCCATTTCTTCCCGCGACCGGGGCATTTCCCGTGGGAGCTTCACGCGCATTAAAAAAAAAAACCAATTCCCCAAGTGCCGCATCCAAACAAAACACCCGAGAATCCCTAATTTCCACGGAAAGCCTCCTGCCTTGTTTTGCTTTCTTTTTTCTTCCCTTCCCTGCTTGCCAAATAACCAGTTTTCCCTGCACCCGTTTCTGTCCGTCGCGTTCACCAGGAGTTGTTATGAAGGGAAGGACCAGCCTGAGCAAACATTTCCTTTTGCTGCTGCAGCGGCGAGTGCCTTGTGCAGGCATTGCCCTAATGGGGTAGCCGAGGCCGTGAGTCACCTGTGGAGAGCCTGCGTGGAAAATTTGGGTTGTTTTAAAGAAAATGCTTCATTTTAATGATACCGTGTATTGTAATAAGCCCAAACTACCACCCTGCATAGCAGGAGGGGTAGAAATGTTTAATGCATAAAGCTTTGGAGTCCTTACAGGGAGCTGTAAGGGAGGTGAGGGGGAAAAGGGGAGAACGAGCCCCGAAAGGGCTGGCTGCTGAGCATCCAGGGCAGGGCTGCGCATCCCCACCCCGTCCTGCCCCTGTGCCCCCTCCCTGGCCCCGCAATTGCCGCCTGGCCCCGGGGGCTGCCCTTATCGCCCGCATCTCGCGAGCGGGGCGGCAGCTTCGCGGGTGGCGGAGGTGGAGACGGCAGGGTCCCCGGTCCACCCCGTCATCGAGGGAAGGGAGGAAGGAGGAGTTAAATTCCCCTGCCTTTTAATCCAGTCATGCTGGTTCACCTACAAAGCCGGGCAGCCAGGCAGCAGCTTCCTTCACATGCGGCCGCCGTCCACGGCACACCATGCCCCAACGCCAGGTCGTGAAGATGTCCACCAGCCGCGCCAGCTACGGCGTCTGCGTGCTGGGCACCGAGGTCTTCCTTGACACCCACCGGTAAGGCTGGAGGGAGGGGGGGTCCGGGCACCGGTGAGCATCCCTAGGGATGATGGCTTTCGGGGGGAGCCTGAAGGCGTTGGGCGGTTTTGCTCTTGGCTTGGAAGCGATGGGTGTTAAGGGGGAAGATCTCTGAGCGCCCACGGAGGTTTCATCCAAGCTCGGTGCATGGGGGCCGTGTGCCCCCAGCTCTGCTTCAGGCGATGCCGTCCCGTGGGGAGGTGCGCCCGAAGGAGGGACGTCGGCCCCAGCAAAAGCAAGGCGTCGAAGCGTAGCCGAGCAATGACGATGTGCAGGCAAAGCCCATGCACACCCCGGCTAAGTGGGATCTATTTCTGGCTGCGAGAGCGTTAAGCAACAGCAATTCAAGATGAGCAACCTGTCCGGAGCTAAACTGGGTTAAAGAACAAATGTGTGGCTCAGGCAGAAAAAATCCACGAGCGGGTTTGCACAGGCGACGTAACGAGAAGGGATTTTTCTGACGTTAAACATAGGGGCTGCTTTATTGGCCAGATATGAGGCTGTATTTACTCTCCTGTGACATTGTCATTATTTAATAAATCACGTTTATAATGATAGCGGCTACAGGCTGAGCCAGTCGGGATCACAGCCGGTGCAATTATTTGGGTTGTGCGTTGGAGCCGGGCCAGGAGGTGCTGATGTCCCCCCGATGGGGCTTGGACCCAGCCTCAGCTGCCCTCAAAAACATTTCATTTTTCCCTTCAGCCAGGTGGGAATACAAAACCCCTGTTATTTGCGTTATTTTTCTCAACCTGCAGTCACAGCAAGCATTTAAGCACGGGGCCCAAGTCCCACCTTGGGCTGATTTGGCTCCTTGGTAGCAAATCTGAGCTTTGGTCCAAAAAGACATATGGCAGATGCTTTTTCAACATTGGGGCTAAAAAAAATAGGAGTCCCTTCATGCCCGTAGAGCACTGGTGGGAGCGACAGCCCTCTCCGTGCTGGGGGAAATCCAGTGATGGATGCTTCCAGCTTTGACCATGCCTTGGTTTGGTTTAGGGCAGAAAACCGAGCTTGGTGGGAATCCCGCGGAAGCTTGTGTCTCCGTGGGGTGATGCAGAGGAGCAAGGGCGGTGAAATCAGGGTGAACAGACCCAAATTTGAGATGTCATAGCATGCAACAGCCTGCAGGTAGACTGCGGGTAGCCTTGCAATGTTGCACACTGGTAAATGCGTGGGGTGACAAGCGAGATGATACCTTAATCTCCCCATACAAGCTACTGCAGGCACCGGGGCTGCCATGCCAAGAGCAACGCCGGGAATAAATCCCTTCTGTGCTTTTTTTCTCCCTGCTAAAATTTACCACCGTGTCCCTTTCCGTGTGCGGCTGGGGAGGCTGGCTCCCGATGGCAGACAGGTTGGAGCACTCGCGCACCCCGGACGGAGGTGCCGGGGCTGTAATGAGCAGGTAGGCAGCACTTCAAAGGCGAGGGATGTCATACAGGTGGGGTGCAGGCTCTCCACGCTCGGCTTTGGGTTCTGCTCCACTTTGGGCATCTCTCAGGTCAGGGTAGGCAACAGCAAAGAACCAGCTCCCCGATGGGTGGCAGCCCAACGTGGCCCTGCTCTCGGTCTGGG
This sequence comes from Oxyura jamaicensis, assembly GCF_011077185.1. Taxonomy (NCBI): domain Eukaryota; kingdom Metazoa; phylum Chordata; class Aves; order Anseriformes; family Anatidae; genus Oxyura; species Oxyura jamaicensis. Next base: position 7,411,860 of record NC_048913.1, on the reverse strand, counting down.
TTTTGGGATGGGATGCTGACGTTTTGGGGTTTTTCTTCCTGACGATGGAGGAGGTTGGGTGCCCCAGCTTCAGGGATGTGCAATCTGGGCTTAACCACGGACGGACGTGCCAGAGCTCCAGTGGGAGCCCTGCTTGCTCAACAACGCCACAGAGATAATACTTGTAAAATTCAGGCGACACATTTCGCCACCTGAAGATGGTTGCTTAGTCCCTGAAACCCAGTTAAGGCTGGATTTTAATTCCAGGAGACCCAATTCAACTATTTGGGTCCACAGAGGACAAAAGGAAAGGCAACTCGTGCTCTTTTTCAGATCTACCCCCAAAGGTGCCACGTCATTCGATGTCCATGCCACCTCTGCAGTTACGGTCCACATCATCCACAACCCCATGACAAAACCCATGTTTAACTCCAGATGGCCACTGGATCCTGATATAGAGGTTGTAGTGACCATCGATGTCACCAGCAAGACCGTCAACGACAATAAGGTTTGTTCCTTCTTATGCTCTGAAGCTGGAAAAATTAAGTCAAAATTTCCAGGAAAGCAGGGCAGGCTCGGGCACTTCCAGGCAGTGCAAGCATCAGGCATGATTCCTTAGAATAAACACAAAAACCCAAACAGAACCGTGTGATTATTGTGTACAAAAAATGAAACTAAGAAGGAGAAGGAGATGACATCTTGTGCCCTAAAAAAGAGATAACAGTGATTGCAAAAGCCAGTGTCAGACACTCCATGCCAGGCAGAAAAAAAATAGTCTTGCCTTGGCTTCTTCTATGCCAATTTTTGCGTTGAAGCATGCAGAAATTGTTTGGTTGAGCTATGATTAAAGGAGCAGGGCTTTGATGAACCTTCCAACACCTCGTTGTATGGCATTGCCGGGTCAACGCAATGAGTGGAAAGACCTACTCAGCATGACAGGACGTGGGTCATGATGTGGTGATGTCTTCGCAGGTTAAGATTTCATACTACGGACGGGAAGAGAATGAGCTTTCGGTGGCTTGGTTGTACCTCACCTGCGTAGGTGCGTATTATGGCAACACTTGTCCCAACGCGGCCAGCCCTTCCTGACGCCGCAATCTAGCTGGGTTCAAGGGATGGGAGGTAACTGGGGGATGCAGACTGCCCATCTGCAATGTGCAGTGATGGTTTGGGTGTTCACAGCTTATGCTGACAAGCAGGAGGGAAACAATTAAAATGTTATTGTGCTGCCTTATATGGTGCAAAAAAGACGCAGGCTGGGCACTGTCCCCACCCAACGCACGCAATAAGCAGCCTCCTCTGACCGCCGGGACGATTGTGCTGATGGAGGAGGATCCAAGGATGACCATGTCACCCACCTTTCGCTGCCGAGCCCCTCCTCGACCTCCGGTGCAGCTGGTGGAGCGGAATAGGCCCCAAAGTGTAGTTGTCTGACCTATTTCAGGAGTTTAGGATGAGATGAATCATTCCCTTGAAATGCCTATTTTCCTCTGCTGACTACAAAGGGAGTCTAGACAACTAGTCTGGATGCAGAGTCTTCCACTCGGATGGATTAATTACCTTAAATTTGGGATTTTCTGAAGCACTCACATGATAGTCAGACCTGTGTCCTCAAGTCATGCGCCTGCCTGCCAAAATTGCCCCTGAAGAGGCTGATGGTTTCCCACGTCCCATGGACTCCACTGGAGCCATCCAGGGCCACCGCTGTCCACAGAGCTTTGACCATACAAAAGCTCTTTTCTTGCTTAGATTTAGGACTTCATTTCCAAAATTACAGGCCCGGCTTCTCCATGTGCTCCTCTCTGCATCAAGGAGAAGGCCAACATCTGCTCCAGCGCCCACATTTTACACATGCTGTATACGCCTCCCGCTGTCCAACTCGGTGGATATATGTCTTAAGATAGGCTTTGCACAGATTTAGGTAGGATATAGACGAGGTCTCTGGCAGACCTCCGGTTTGGGCCCAGAAGAGCTCTCAAAGGGAAAGTCCTTCTCAAACTTCGCCTCACCCCTAGCAAATATTTAATGTCCACTCACCCGTGGTGAAGGCACTTTCATGCCTTTGCCGTGTTTAGACTTCATGAAAAAGTGCTAAGGTCAGCATGGAATTGGTGAAACCACAAAAAAATGCCGTGGAGTGAGTATGTCCCTGCTGAGGGACTCAAGACGGGAGAAGACGGGTGGAGACCAGGTGGGGAAAGCCTTAGAAAAGCTGCTGGGTTGCTCTTGTTGGCAGCGTTGGGTCTGGAGCCACGCTGGGGTATGAAGGTGGGGTTGGCTTTGGGTGACTCAATGCTAGCACCGGGGATGAGCCCAAAATGTCCCCGAGAGCTTGTTCCTATGCTGATGGCTTCCTTCTCGCTCTGATGTTGCAGACATATCCCTGGACGTGGATGTGAGCCGTAATGGCAGAGTGAGGAGCAAAGGGAAGGACAAGGTAATGAGAAACGCTGCGTGGCTTTGGGCGACGCGTGGAGGGTAAATGCGGGGAGCTTCTCTTTGCAGCCTCTTCCCTGCAAATCTCCAGGAGGGAGAGGGACTAGGGTGGTGTCTGAAACACGGAAAATAATGTGGCAAGTTCTCAGCCTTCTAATTGAGGAAGAAAACACTTTATTTTTTTATTCTGTGCCAAAATCTCCTTCCTCTCCAGTCCAGCCCCAGGGATAGTACAGAAGAAAACATTTTTTTTTTTTTTTTTTTAATTTGAAACGTGCCACTAAATGACTCATCTGCAAGTTTTGCAAGCAGCAAGAGATTTACCCCCTTGGCAAGAAATCTGCATATGCCCAAGCACTTACGCCCGGGTAATTGTCTGCAGCCAGATCAGCAGCACAAATTGTACATCAAGATGAGATGCGTTTCTAGAAATGGGATATTCTCTTTCAAATGAGGGCTGGCAGATATACACCGGCTTGTTAGGAGATAAGATCTGTTTGAAATAGTCCTTGCTGACCTGGCTGGAAGATGAGGTTAGGAAACGTAGTGGCTTGAAAACATTGCTGCCTTCTCACCAGCCCTGAGTGCACTTTGTGGGATCTCCTCCGAGCGTGGATGTGGCTGTAGGGTTTTCCCAGTCCACCCACTACTGGGAGGAGGCTGGGAGGGAGAAATCTTGCTGGCTCTGCTCCCACCCCCGTTGGCTGCTTCTCCTCCAGGCCAAGTGGACGTGGGGTCCGGATGGGCAAGGTGCTGTGCTGCTGGTCAACTGCGACAGGGACAGCCCCGGCGCGGTGGGGACAGACAGCGGCCAGGTGGACATACGGACCACTGCAGGTAGGACATATGGACCAGTGCAGGTAGGGCGTCATCCGCAGCACCAGGGGACATGTAAGGTCGCACCAGGGAGCTTTGCCTCTTGCAGCACCGCCATCCTTCTCCCTCTGGTCTAAGGCGCCGTTCACGTGTCTGGCGATGGCGAAATGGGTGGCAAAAATAATATCTGGTGTAAGCAGAGCAATTAGAGATAGCAGCAGCGTTACCTGCTTCCCCATTGCAACAGAAATTGGCTCTTTTCCACATCTCCTTCCCCATTTTATTTTCCTGGACATCTCTATAAAATCTGTGAGTGTCATGCATCAGGTTTGCCCTATAAATCCACGCACAACCAAAGACTGTGAGGAGAATAAATAGCAAAGCCCACAGGCAGTGCTGGAGGCTGGAAACCTCCCCACGTCCCCTCTCCTTGTCTCCTTCCCCCCACAGACCTCCAGGACATGTCTGTGATGCTGCTGCGGACTCAAGGTCCCAGCAATATCTTTGCTGAGTACCAGCTGGTCCTGCACGTCCCCGAGTCGGACGCAGACAAAGTGCGTGTTTTCCATGCCATACGTGAGTATTTCCTCCTCCCTTCCTAGATATCCAGGGCAGCCCATCGCGACCCTGGGGTGGGCAAACCCTTTATTTTATTGCTCGCTCTGGGTAAGGGCTGGGTGCCAGCGCTCGCTGGAAACACTTGCTTATCCCCAAAGTTCCTCTGCTGTTTTTAGAGGATGGGGCTATATGGGGAGCTTAAAAACCGTGCAGGGAAAAAAAAGAATTTTTTTTTTAAAAAGAAAAAGCCTCTGTTGAGTGGGATTGCTGAAGTTTTGAGAGCTTCACAGGCAGATAACCCCCCAGTGGCTGCTGGCACCTCTGCGGCGCAGGCAGAGTCCCAGGCGCCAAAGCAGCCCATCTCGTCGGGCTGCGCGCTTTGCCTTTGAACACCCCGGTTGGTGGATCCCAGCAGTTCCCTGCCGAAAATCAGGTCAGAGGAGCCAAGGATATCATTAGATGCTTAACTTGAGACACGCACCTTGAAAGGGTTTGACCCGAGGGCATAGAGTCCTCTTTGTACAAGCAGATCAAGTGTGTTCCCCAGAGAAGAGCAGGCACACCCGCTCCTCTGCAAACCACGCTGGCATCAGCCGCCTCCTTGCTGGTGCCTCTTTCCAGCCCTCTGGATGGGGTGGCCGCCCCGTGCCGGGCTGGCTATTTCGGTGTTTCTGCAGGGAGTGACTCACACCCCCAGTACAAACCCGTGCTGGGGCCGGGTAAGCTCTCCTACGTGCTAGACCGTGTCGGCAGTGGAGAAAACACCTTCTACGTGGAAGGGTTGGCTTTCCCTGATGCGAGCTTCTCCGGGTTGGTTTCCTTCAGCGTCAGCTTACTGGAGGTCCCCCATAAGGTACGTGGGGTCTGCCCCGTCCCTGTCCCACGCAGAGCACCTGCTGGGATTTTCGACTGCTGCTCTCCAGCGTTTCTCCTCTTGCAGTATTCGCCGGGCACCCCGATTTTCACGGATACGGTGGTTTTCCGCATGGCACCCTGGATAATGACGCCCAACACCCAGCAGCCTCTGGAGGTTTTTGTCTGCAGGTAGGAGGGATGTCACCCCATCCAGGCTTGGGGACTCTCCAAGGAGAAGCTTTTGACCCTTCCTTGTTTCACGCATGCTGTACCGGAGCCTAATGTTGCTGTTGGTACCCCTCTGGCACTGCTCCCTTCCCAAGGGGAAGGCTGGAGGACCTTCTCCAAGAGCAAACCTCCTGCAAAGCTATTGAGAAATGTGCTGCACGGTTGGGATGAGAGGTCTTCTGTGCTCCCTCCTTACAGCCTTCGCTCCTTCCTCTCCCTCCAGCATCAAGAGGGGCATCAACTCCAACGAGGTCTTTCTGGAGGAGCTCCAGGCCCTGCTGAGGAAAGCCAACTGCAAGCTGACCATCTGCTCAGAGGTTGAAAGCCGGAGTGACCGCTGGATCCAGGTCATCCCTCGATGCTTGTAATACGCGTCTCTTCTGGTGCTTCTTAAGGGCTCACGGGGCACGCAGGGTGATGTCCCTGCTGCTGACACCCCGGGAGGGATGGGCTGCGTTGCTCGGGGGAAGCACACGGCTGCTAAGAGATGAACCGGGCAACCCTGAGTTAAACCTGGGGAAATGCTGCTGGTGGTGGCAACAAGAGTGTTGCCTGGGCCCTGGGGACATTGTGAGAGGGACCCCATTACCAGAGTGACCCCACTACAAGAGAGACCGCACTGAAAGCAGATCCTTGTGGGGCATTGCAGGTGGGGACCCCTTGCAAGAGGGAACCCACAGGGTGTTGCAAGGGTGACCTTGTGGTGCCTCGCCATCGGGACGCCGGGTACGCGGGTGGGTGGCCGCATGTTCCCCCAGCAAGCCCCAGCCTTGCTCTGCTGGTCCTCGTGGCTGTGAATTGCTCACGTGGGGGGGACCCGTCCCAGGCGCCGCGGTGGCGGGCAGGGCGTCACCCCCGGTCCCCCCGGCACAACCAGGGAGCTCTGGGGTTTGGGCAGCAGCCGAGCTGTGCCAGGATCTCCCCGTTTCCTGCTCCACCCTCACCGCATGCTTCGCCCAGATGGCTATCACCCCCAGGAGCCTTCCTCCTCCTCCTCCTTCTCCTCTCTTCCCCCAACAGGATGAGCTGGAGTTCGGCTACGTGGAAGCGCCGCACAAGACCTTCCCCGTGGTCTTCGACTCACCCAGGAACAGAGGCTTGAAGGACTTTGCTTTTAAAAAGATCCTGGTGCGGCAGGGCATTGCTAACCCCTTTCTCCCCAAAGACCCTCTCCTGGGGCCGGCGGCGGACCCCATCACTGCTCCCCTCTTTCCCCAGGGCCCCGATTTTGGCTACGTGACCCGCGAGCCCCCTGGACACGAAGCCTCCAGCCTCGACTCCTTCGGCAACCTGGACGTGAGCCCACCGGTGACGGTGCGGGGCAAGGAGTACCCGCTGGGCCGCATCCTGATCGGCAGCCCCCTGCCCTGGTGAGACAGGAAAGCGTTGAAAACTGGGGAGTGGCTGCAGCGAGTGGAGAATTTCAGGCTAAATCCCACGAAAGGGCAAATTTCACATGCGAACTGTGCTGCTGTTCCTTCTCCCCGTGCAAAATCCTTCACACACCGCTGTGATTATTTCCCCCTCCCCAAATGTTGGTGCTTTCGCTCCGGTCCTGCAGCACCCGAAGCACCGTGCCTGTTTTCGCCTAGCAAGGGAGTTCAGAAAAGGGTAAAACCTTGAATAACTGGAAATTGTTTTTGCTCTGCCCTCGGCAGCAGCTGTGGGCAGGGAACAACAGCACCCTGCAAAGCCCGCACAAAGGCGGCTCTTCATCCAGATAAACAACAACAGGGCCGAGTCCGGGCAGGATTGGAGCCAGGACAGCAAACGGAGCAAGCCGTGCTGCTGCGGCGCTCAGAGCCTCGCTTACCCCGACGGGAAAATGGGATTTTCCCAGCCTCGCTGGGGCCGTAATTATCCCTTATTACAAGAGGTTTTAATTAATGTTTTCTCAGCCTGCTGCTGGCTGTCTAAGAAAACGCAGGGAGGGATTTAGGGCTCGCAAGGACGGGGTGAATTAAGCCTTGTGCCCATTTCAGGGGGGAATGTGCCGAAGCAGAACGGAGGCATGCAATGCGCAGGTAGATGTCCACGGATACATCTGTGTGCCTGTATTTATATAGCAATGCAGTTAGAGGCGTTTATCTTTGTAAAGGCACATCTGTGTGTGCGCAGCTCTATTTCCCACCTTTCCCCTCCTGAAATGGCTACAAGTGGGCAGAAATGCTGGCATTTCCCATCAAAACGGGACGCGCCGGTGCGACTTCTCCCCTCTGCGTCGGGCATTTTGGGGACAGATCTCACCAAGGGGTGCCATCGCCTCTGTCTCCTCCTCCTCCTCCCTCTGCCCCCAGGGCCTCCGGCCGGCGGATGTCGAAGGTGGTGAGGGATTTCCTTTACGCCCAGAAGGTGCAAGCGCCGGTGGAGATCTACTCGGAGTGGCTGCGGGTGGGCCACGTGGACGAGTTCCTCACCTTTGTCCCCGCATACGACAGGAAGGTAGTGTCCCTGCACCCCCAGCGTCGCACGTGGCGTCTGCTGCTGATGCAGAAAGCCCTTTATTTTGGCAAATCAGCCGAGAAAAAAAAAACAACCACAAACACAACACAACAACTTGGCTTCTGAGCGAAAGGCAAGGCCAACCCTGTGCATGAATCGCCTTCCTTTTGGGTTGGCTTCCCGGAAAACGATGAGTGCCCTGCGCAACCCCTGGGGCTGGGTTTGGGCACGCATGGGCTGGCGCGTGAGAGATCTCCTATTTGCGCACACAAAAAAAATAATAATAATAAAAAAAATCTGGGCTCATCCCCACAGGGTTTCCGGCTCCTGTTGGCCAGCCCCACCGCCTGCTACAAGCTCTTCCAGGAGAAGCAGAGGCAGGGCCATGGCGAAGCCACACAGCTCGTGGGTAAGGCGGCGGGCGAGGGCGTCCCGGCGGCAGCGGGTGCCGGCGGCATCCCTCACCGCTGCGCTGCCGTCCCCCCGCAGGGATGTCGGGCACCGAGCGGAGGAGCATCGACGACATCCTGGCGGATGAGGGGCTGAGGAGCGACAACAAGCACGTGCAGGTGCGCGGGGGTTTTGGGGTGGATTTGGGGAGCGCCTCTGCCCGCACGTGGCTGCTGCTGTGGGGTGGATGCATGCACGGGGAGCAGCTGCAAGGGGCTGAGCACCCTCGGGTGCTGGCAGGGCCTCGGCTTTTGTCCCAGTGGGAGGCGTGAAACCCAAGGCAGGAGGATGCTTGGGTTGGTTGGGGTGGGTTCAGGAGGTCTCTCGAAAAGGATGCAATGGGGCCTGGGCTGCAATAGGATCCACTGGGGTCCGTGCGTGGGGTTTGGGGAGGCAGAGTCAGGGTCCCCGCTCTCTGCAGCGCTGCATCGACTGGAACCGTGACCTCCTGAAGCAGGAGCTGGGGCTGAGCGAGCAGGACATCATCGACATCCCCCAGCTCTTCATCCTGAACGGCTCCCGCGCGGACGCCTACTTCCCAGACATGGTGATACCCCCCCCCAGTGCCCCTTCTCCTCCCTCCCCACCACCTCCTCCCTTCCACACCCTCCTTTTTCACCTTTTGGGTGAAAAACCCCCTGCTTTTTGGTCTGTCCGCAGGTGAACATGCTGGTGCTGGGCAGGCACCTGGGCATCCCCAAGCCCTTCGGGCCACTGGTGGCCGGGCAGTGCTGCCTGGAGGAGCGCGTGCGGGCGCTGCTCGAGCCCCTGGGGCTCTCCTGCACCTTCATCAACGACTACTTCTCCTACCACGTCCTCTCCGGTGACGTCCACTGCGGCACCAACGTCCGCCGCAAGCCCCTAGCTGCCAAGTGGTGGCACGTGGTGCCCTGAAGTGCCCGGGCAGGGGCTCTGGTCTGTCCTGACAGCGGATGATTTATCTCAAAATAAAGCGTTTTGCCAATATGAGCACCGAGGGGCAGCATTTCCTCGCGGCCCGTTCTGTCTCAGCTTGGTTGAAAATGGTTTTTGTTCTCAGAAGGGTCTTTGTGAGCGTGCTGCACGCAAGGCAGCAAGCATCATGCATGCACCGTGCTGCCTTGGGGTCTGGGACCCCATCCCAGCTATCCTACAGCCCCTTGTCCCAGCTTCATATCACCCCCCAGCCCCCCCACATCAGCCCCCAAATCCCCTCCCATTCGTTGGGACACCTCTTACCCCGTGCAGCACAAAGGTGAAGCCCCATGCTCATGCAAAGCATTTCCCAGATGCCAATGAGAACATTTTTTTTTTTTCTTTATGTTTACTCATTGCAACAGCTCTGTAAACATCCTCCTGCTGATGCACCGACCCTTCCATGCACCTGCGATCCTTTTCCTCCTTTGCAGCTGCTCCCTCCTCTGTTCCTCTCCGTATTTTCTTTGCAAGCAGCTGCGGCGCTGCCCCGTGCCCTGTCTGTGCCCCTGGCCTGGGCCAGCAGGAAGTGGCAGCAGGAACCAAAACCGGCCCCGAGCAGCTCCGGCACGTAGCAGTGCTGACCTGGCACCTACTGTGGGGCTAAAAACACATTTACGGGGCAATTTGCAGGCTGCGAAACCTGCAGCAAAGCGCCAAAAGGGTCACACGTCCCATTTCAGGGCCCTGGTTTTGAAGAAAAAAGGTGATTTCTTGTCCCTCCAACCCGATTTTCCCCATGGATGGGGCTTGGCTGCGTTTCCCAACTTCCCCAGCCCCAGCACGGAGGAGCAAGATTGAATTTCGGCAGCGCGTGACCCCCACAATGCTGTGAGTTGGAGGGGGACAGGTGCATCAACAAAGGCCTCTCCTACGCCCCAGAGAGGATTTTAATTAAAACAAAGACAGGCCAAACTGCAGCGGGTTTTGCTGTCCCTCATGCAGGTGACGTCCCGGCTGCCATCCCGTGCACTGGATGGGCAAAGCGCCGAGGTTGCACCCAAAAAAAGAAACATTAAAGCAGTTTTTTTTTTTTTCTTTTTCTTTTTTCTTTTCCTTTTATTTTATTTTATTTTATTTTATTTTATTTATTTTTTCCCAGCTGGGAAAATAAAACCTTGCATTGTTGTCTGTGCGAGGAGCCCTGGGAGGAGCGTGTCGCAGCGGCACCGGGAAATAAAACCCCTCTGAGCCCTGTGCTGGCACGCCACCAGCTCAGCTCTGGTGTCGCACTGAATATTTTACGGCGTGGGGTTCTCCAGGGTGGCAGCGTTTCTTTGTTATGTTGGGGGAAAAAAGCACCGTTTGGGAGAAAGCAGAGGCCGGGGGCGTTCTCGGGGTGCGTTCCCCTGCCGCTGATTCATGCTTTGTCGCCGGAAAGCTCGGCAGTGCGCACCCAGCTGACAGCCCAGAGGTGGGATCAGGCCAGGCTTTGGTTAATCCCCTCCCCGCGGCCAGGCTTTATAATCCCCTCGTGCCACCCGTCACAGCACCCAAGGGTGCCCGGTGCCGCCGGCATGGCCCAGCAGCGCCGTGTCCACCTCTGCACCCAGCGCCCCACCAGCACCGTCTGCGTGCTGGGCACCGAGCTCTCCCTGGACGTGCTGGGGTAAGTGGCCAGGCTGTCCAAAAACCGGCTTTCGGCTTATTTTTCCCCTTCCTCCTGGAGGAATTAAAGGCTGGATTAGGTGAGGAGAGGGTGAAAATAGTGGTGGGTGGATGAGCTGAGCCGAGAGAGGCAATGCTGCTGCGCCGGGTGGGCTCCCCAGGGGGGTCTCAGCATCTGAAGGATCGCGCCCGCTGGTGCTCGCTGTCGGAAGGGATGGCACCCACCAGTGCCCGTGGCGGCTGCACAGGGCTCGGGATGCACGGGAGGAGTTTGCAAACACCAAGGAGAAAGAGCTTTTGGGTGCAAAAACCCCCAGGGAGCTCCAGGTGGTGCATCCGGCTGCACTTCTCTTCCTCGCTTGAGCATCCCATGCCAGGGGCTCCTGCGTCCTCCGACCGGGGTGAAGTAGAATTATTCCCCTGTTCCAGGGAGTCCAGAGAGTTAAACCGTGGAGGCGCTGCTTACCGGGGCGTTACCTCCAGCCATCCGTGTATTTTACCAGCTTTGCTGGCCCCAGCCCAGCTTCAAGTTCTTTCCAGCAGCAAGTTTTGCTTTTTTTTTTTTTTGGTTTGTTTGTTTTCCAACTTGGTTCGGTTCTGCTTTTTCTACTGCTTCGTGCATCTCCGCGCTGCCCAAAACACGGTTGCTGACCCATGGGCACCAGCAGCAGCAGGAGGGGGCCTTCTCCCCCCTCCTCACAGCGCCTCAGCAGGTCCCTGCGGATGGATCCTGCCCCGGCCATGTCCTCTGCACTGGCGCGAGCGATGCAGGCTGCAGCCTGCCTGGCCGCCGGCACTTCCCTCCGGCCCCATCTCGGTTCTTGCAACTGCCATGGCTCTGCTGCGCTCTGACGGGGACGTATCTGCTGCTGCGGGGCAAAATGCAAGGGTTTGGGACACCCCATGCAAAAATAATAATAATAATAATGCTCTGAGCTTCTGTTGCAGTTGAATACAAATGAATCTTGTGGCATTTGGCAGGATTTGACACAGCTGAACGCTGCAGCATTTGCTGCTCTTGCATATTGCAGGATTTGTTGCAGTTGAATATGGCAGCGCTCGTCACGGTTGGATTCTGCAGGACCCGCTGCAGTTTGCAGCGCTTGTTGCAATTGGATATGGCAGGATTTGTCACAGCCGGGCACTGCCGGCTTTGGTTAAATGCCGTAGGAGTCGTTGCATTTTGCAGGATTCGTTGCAAGCACACGCTGCCGGATTTGCTGCACACTGCGAGGTTCTTTGCATTGCGCAGCGTTTGCTGCAATTGCACCTGCACCCCTAGCACTGTATCGCTGCAGCAGTGCCCAGAGCACCCCCGTGGCTCTCACTGCTGCGCTCCCCCCCCCCCAGGTCGGCACCCAGAGATGCCGTTGCCTTCCACGTGCAGGGGACGCCGGGCGTGAAGGTCTACGTGGTGCACGAGACGCAGAGCGTGAAGCTGCCCTCCAGCGTCTGCCGCTGGCCCCTGGCCGCCAGCACCGAGGTGCTGCTGACCATGGAGGCGCTCAGCAAGGACGTCGGCGATGAAAAGGTTGGTGCCGGCCGTCCAGGAGGATCTGGCCCCTCTCTGGGTGACGCTGAGCTCGCCGGCTGTGTTGCAGGTCAGGATTTCCTATTTTGGGGAAGCCAGCGGGGTGCCGGTGGGCAGAGCCATGCTGTACCTCACCTGCGTGGGTAAGTTGGGCCGCTTTGTCCCTAAAACGCGGTGCCACTGCGGCGCCCGCCCCGATGAGCATCCCTGTCCCCGCAGACGTCTCACTGGACGCCGACACCAGCCGCAGCGGGTCGGTGGGCAGGACGCTGATGGACAAGGTAATGTGGGGACCGCAGCCCCCGACCCCATCGCCGCCCCTGACGGTGTCCTCAGCCCCTCTTTGCTGTCCCCAGGCCACATGGACGTGGGGTCCCGATGGGCACGGCGCCATCCTGCTGGTCAACTGTGACCGCGACGACCCCAAGAGCCGGGTGATGGATAACAGCGACACCACCGTGCGCTCCTACGAGGGTACCGCCGCACCCCCGGCTCGCTTTTTCTGCTTCTCCTTGCTTTCCATGACTTTCCTCCCCAACTTGTCCTCGCTGTCACCCTAGACCTGAAGGACATGTCGCAGATGGTGCTGCGGACGCGTGGTCCCCGCACCATCTTCACCGGCCACCGCCTGGTCCTCCACGTGGATTTCGGCCAGGCTGACAAAGTCGGCGTTTTCTACGGCGGCAGTGAGTGCCGGCACCAGGGCGGGGGGGCACCGTGGACCCCCGTGGTAATGGGGTGGGGGTAAAACGAGAGCAGACACCTCTCAATCGCATGCCAGGGGGTGGCTTTTGGTGAGGGTGCTGGATGGTGGTGTGCTCACCGCAAGGCTCCACGTGCATGCCCGATGCCCGGCGCAGTGGCCATGGGGCGAGCTGCCTCTGTCGCGGGGCTTTAAGCGAAGAAACAGAGGTGAAACCCTGCGGGTCGAGGCTGGGCGCTCAGGGGCACGGCTTGTGTCTGCAGACAGCGTCTCGCTGGAGGAGTACAAGCATGTGCTGGGGGGCGAGAAGCTCGCCTACGCCGTGAAGCCCAGCCGGCACCAGGAGGAGAGCATCTTCTTCGTGGAAGGGCTCTCCTTCCCCGACGCCGGCTTTCCAGGGCTGGTGTCCTTCCACGTCACGCTGCTGGAGAGCCCCGAGAAGGTAACGCCGTAAATCGGGCTGGGTTTTACACATACAGGGGGGAGCGATGTCCCATCCTCGTGTGTCCCCCCCCAATCCTTGCAGGGCTTGCTGGAGATACCGATCTTCACGGACACGGTGGTTTTCCGCGTGGCTCCTTGGATCATGACGCCCAACACCCTGGCGCCGCTGGAGGTCTTCGTGTGCAGGTAGGTGGTGGCACGCGGTGGCCGCCTCCTGCCCGGCTCCACCGCATCCCCAGCTCTCTGCCGCTTCGCTCCCCAGTGTGGAGGACAACGAGGACTTCGTGGCAGCCATCAGCGCCTTGGCCGAGGAAGCCAAGTGCCCCGTGACCATCTGCCCGCTGCCGGAGAACCGCAACGACCGCTGGATCCAGGTGGGTGCCCGAGGGGGCTGAGACCCCCCCGGGGTGCAGCCCTGCAGCTCCACGGGGCTCCCCCCTCTTCTCTGCTGCCTCCACAGGATGAGGTTGAATTTGGCTATGTGCAAGCCCCCCATAAGACGTTCCCTGTGGTCTTCGACTCTCCCCGGGACCTAGGGCTGAAGGATTTCCCCATCAAGAGCATCCTGGTACCCACGGGGCGTGTTCTCCGTCCACCTACCTTCCTAGCGAGGTGTTTCGCTGCACTGAGGCAGTCTGCAAGATGACGATGATGATGATAAATCACTAAGGACCGTGGTTTAGTGGTGGGACTCAGTAGGTCAGGTTGATGGTGGGCTGCGATGGTCTTGAAGGTCTTTTCCAACCCTGATGAATCTGTGCCTCTCTAATGGATACATCTCTAGTTTTGCGCTTGTGGGAAGAGGATTAGCTGATGTTTAGAGGATTAGGGCTGTTGTGCTTGGGGGTTCTGGCAGCCCTGAGAAGGGCTTTTAAAGTCATCCTTGCTTCTCCCCCCTCCGAGGGCCCTGATTTCGGCTACGTGGCTCGGGACGCGCTGAAGGATGCCTCCAGCCTCGACTCCTTCGGCAACCTGGAGGTCAGCCCGCCGGTGACGGTGGGGGGCAAGGAGTACCCGCTGGGCCGCATCCTCATCGGCAGCAGCTTCCCCAGGTGAGGGGCTGGCCGGGTTTTTGGGGGCCTGCCACCGAGGGGTGCCCCTCACCCTGGGGCTGTCACCTCCCCCCCAAGGTTTGGCGGCCGGCGGATGGCCAGGGCCGTGCGGGATTTCCTCGTGGCGCAGCGGGTGCAGGCGCCCGTGGAGCTCTACTCCGACTGGCTCCACGTCGGGCACGTCGATGAGTTCCTCAGCTTCATCCCCGCTCCTGATCGGAAGGTAGGCAGCCCTTGTCGGGGTGCGTTTTGTAGGGTGAGGCCATCACACTGCTGTCCCCCCCCCCCCCAAATCACTCCTTCTCCATCCCCAGGGTTTTCGGCTGCTCCTGGCCAGCCCCAGCGCCTGCTACCAGCTCTTCAAGGAGAAGCAGGAGCAGGGTTTTGGGGAGGCAGCGATGTTTCAGGGTAGGGATGCTGGGGGACCCCGCCCGCCCCCCCCCCCTCCTCCCCCCCGTGTCCTCCCAGCATGGGGTGAGAAACTGCTCCCCCTCTGTGCTGCAGGACTGCAGGCGGTGCCCAAGCCAACCATCAACGAGATCCTGGCTAACGAAGGGCTCCGGAAATTCAACAGCTACGTGCAGGTGAGGAAGGGGAGCGGGGAGATGCTCTGCGCCCCTCCCTGGCTGCCCCGCTGTCCCTCTTTTCCCCATCCACCTCCCTGTCCATCTCCCCATCTCCTTATCCCTCTGCCCACCTCCCCACCTCCCCATCCTTCCGTCCGCCCATCTCTTCCTCTCCCTGTCTCCATCCCCAACCCCGTCCCCGTCCCCCCACTCCCCCACCCCTCCCTCTCTCCCCATCTACCCCTCACTCCCCCTCCCCGGCCCCCCGAGCCCCCCATCGCCCCCCGAGCCCCTCGTCACCCTCTGTCCCTGGCAGAACTGCATCAGCTGGAACCGGGACATCCTCAAGCGGGAGCTGGGGCTGGCCGAGCAGGACATCATCGACATCCCCCAGCTCTTCCAAGGCGATGAGCAAGCCCGCGCCCACGCGTTTTTCCCTGACATGGTAACAAGGAGCTGCAGGGATGGGTTGGGGGGCTTGGGGGGGGGGCTCGCTGTGAATTTAGGGCTGCACGCTGGCGTCCGTCCGTCCGTCCGCAGGTGAACATGCTGGTGCTGGGCAGGCACCTGGGCATCCCCAAACCCTTCGGGCCACTGGTGGCCGGGCAGTGCTGCCTGGAGGAGCGCGTGCGGGCGCTGCTCGAGCCCCTGGGGCTCTCCTGCGCCTTCATCAACGACTACTTCTCCTACCACGTCCTCTCCGGAGAGGTGCACTGCGGCACCAACGTCCGCCGCAAGCCCTTCGCCTTCAAGTGGTGGCGCATGGTGCTCTGAGCCACCCTTGGCTTTCCTCCTTTTTGTTTTTCCCCCCCCCAAATCCTTCTCCCCATGCCTGCAAGTGCCTTCAGCAGCGGTGGCCCCCCAGGTTCTAGTTGGAAATAAACCAGGGCTGCGGCTTGCTCCCAGCTTCCTGCCTCTTCCTGGGCGCTCAGGCTTGAAGATTTGCTGCAAACGGGGTGATTTTATTGATTTTTGTGGTGCTCTTGGCACGATGCTGTGGGCTGGTGACGGGACGTTGGCATTGCTCTCCCGGCACAGGAATTAAAGACACATCTAAAGGGTGCGGGGAAGAGACTTCGGTGGGATGATGCAGTCCTGCTGCGGTGATGCATGTGGGAAAAGGCATGAGCCTGTGTGCAAAAACGTCCCCATACACGCACGCACAAAAATAGGCGTGCAGGCTCAAAAAATAAGCACGAACGCACCCAAAGTATGAATGCTTAACACACGCACACAAAACGCATGCACACAAGCACCCACGTGGGCAAGGAAAAAAAACCGCACAGATGCGTGCGTGGACAAGAGCACAGGCAAAAACACACGCGTGGACAAACACACATGCACACAGAGAAACGCATGCCCCAAAATGAATGCAGGCACAGAACCACACAGACACACGTGCACGCGCTGCTGTCTGCCTGCGAAATCCCAGGGCGATAGCGGGGAGCGGCTCTGGCGCCCAGGGCCGTGTCTGCAGCA
This sequence comes from Oxyura jamaicensis, assembly GCF_011077185.1. Classification (NCBI taxonomy): domain Eukaryota; kingdom Metazoa; phylum Chordata; class Aves; order Anseriformes; family Anatidae; genus Oxyura; species Oxyura jamaicensis. The sequence continues at coordinate 7,395,759 of NC_048913.1, read as the reverse complement.
GGACGGTGCCCTCTAACGGCTGCGGATTTGCTTTTGGCGTGGGGCAGGGCCCGTGCTGCATTGAGCATCCCCATTCTGGTTAAAAAAAAAAAGGAAAAGGGGGCAGGGTAAAGGTGGGGAGATGCCAGGACGGGGTATGCAGCGGTGCTTCGGCAGGCTGCACTCCCTGCTCCCCGCCTAACGTTCGGGGTGCGCATCGGGGCCGAGGAGCGGAGCCAAGGGGCGTACACAATGACGTTGTTTATTTAAACATTTACTCCAAGAAATATATATATAAAAAAAAAAAAAAAAAACATGAAGAAGACAATTACAGCACTAAAACCAGGAACCTGTCGTCTCACCTAAAAGGAACGTTGCTCCGAGAGCCTCGTGGTTTATTATTATTTTATTCTTCCAGCCTCCTCCTTCGCTCGCCCGCTGCCAGGACACGGCGGCTCATGGGGGAGAGCATTACCAGGAGCATCGATTCGAGCCTCAAACGTTTTGTGTAAAAGCAGGACGAGCCCAAATTGCTTTTGGAGGTGAAAGTGGGTTTTTGCTGTTTTTTCCCCCCCCTATCATGACAGGGTCACAGCATCCCCTCGTGCCCATTTGGGGTAGGCAGCTGATGGTGACGACCCTGAAATATTCATTGCAGGTAGAAAAAAAACGGGGGATAAGGCTAGAAAAGCCCCGTTGTGGGGTGCTGCATGCACCCACCTCCTCACCACCCACTTTGGGAAGGGCTGGGTGCTTGCAGCACATGCTAATATTGCTCAAGAAAACAAAATATCCAACTTCTCCACCCTGCTGCTCTCCCGGTCCTGGACGTTTTGACTCTAACACACCAAAACAACCCCCAAAATAACCCCCAAAGCAAACATAAAGAACCCCCTTTTAATTCTTTTTTTTTTTTTCTTTTTTTCCATAAAGTACTGCAAAATTCCCCGCAGGGCCACGCGGCGCACCGCCAGCAACCTGCCAGGGAGAGCGGAAAGGAATTAAAAACAAAATCAAAATAAACCCTAAAAACTAAAAAATAAAATAAAATAATAAAAAAAAAATCACCCTTGGGTTTTGTGGAGGCAGAGCCGGGCTCTGCGTATAAAGGCACCTCGTTTCTCCAGCACAGTGCACAGCGTTGCCTGAGGAGGGGCTTTTGGCAGATACCAGGCGGTGGAAACAATAATAATAATAAAAATAATAATAATTAACAAAAAAAGAAAAAAAAAAAAAGGAAAAAGCTTGCACGACGCTTCAGGGCCCGCTCTTCATACCTGAGATCGCCCTGGGATGGGCAGCGGGGGGGGCTTGGGGGGCGCGAAAGCGGGGGGCAGGCGGCTTGGGGGCATCCAGCCCCCAAAGGATGCAGGGCTGGGGAGAGGACCCGCTTTGTCCCCCGAGAGCGAGGGACAACAGGCTTGTCCCCAAATCCCCCTGGGAAAAAGGGATGCTGGGGGTCAGAACCGCAGCGTTACAGCGCCCGAAGTGGAGGCTGCTTGGGGGAAATGCCAAAAAAATGCAACGCTGCGGGGAAAAAAAAGGCATTTTGCGGTGTTTTGCTTGAGTTTCGCTCTGAGCCCGCAACTGGGTGCTTGTGGGGAAATTTGTGGCTAGGAAAAGGAAAAATAATAGTAAAAAAAAATGGACACCTGTTCAGGCGAACCCGGCACCTTCCTTTCTGTGCGAAACAGCAGAAAAATGGGAAAAAAAAATTAAAAAAATAAAACCAACAAAACAACAACGAAAAAGCCTGGATGTGCCAAAAGGTCCTGCTAGGGTTGGGATGGGAACTCAAACAGCCACGGGGGAAGGTCTTGGCCGTGGTGGTGAGGGAAAAACCCAACGCTTTGGAAATTGTAGGAGAACAGGTAGTTAAAACCGCGGATCGCTTGGAAAACCGGGGCGGGCGGCTCGGCTGCCCCCCGGCCCCTCAGAGGGTGCGGGGGTTGTACTCGGGCAGCTTGCGCAGCTTCTCCTTCTCGGCATCGCTCTCGTCACGGGCGATCACCAGCGAGTGGGCATAGCCCATGGCCACCTGGGGGCAGAAGGGGAAAATTAGGTAAAAGCATTTTCTGCTGCCTTGGAACCCCGTTCCTTTATACGGGGCCATGGTTGAGGAGCTTCCCATGGGTGGGAGCATCCCATGGGTGGCAGCATCGCATGGGTGGCAGCATCGCGTGGGTGGCAGCAGTTGGGAGCATTACACGGGTGGGAACAACCCAAGGGTGGCACTATGCCACGGTTTGGCCACCTGAGGGTGACAATATCTGAAGGGTGACAGCCTCCCATGGGTGGGAAGAACCCAAGGGTGCACGGGTCCCTGCTCACCTGCTCCGTGTAGATCCCATCCAAGGTCTTCACCTCTTGGGCAGCCGTCGACGACTTGGGCTTGTGGTCCCCGTAGCCCTGCGAAACGCAAGCACGACCCCTAAATAATCAGCCTTGGGGGGGGCACACACAACACCCAGAGCCCCTGCACCAAATGATTTGGGGGGAGGGATGGGTAAATGTGGGTGCTGGATGGCTGGGTGCCGCTCAGTCCTTACCAGCTCTCCGAAGGTGGGAGATGGCCCCCAGCTGATGGTGCTCTCATCGGCCGCCACGATGATGCTGCTCTTCCTACAGCGGGGTGCAAGGCGGTGACCCCCGGCCCCAGCCATCACCCCCCCTCCTCCCAGCACGCCAAACACCAGGAAAAGAAGATTTGGGGGGGGGGTCCACCACTCACCCACAAGCCAGGCTGCGGATCTTCCAGCCGCACAGATCCTGCACGGCTTTGGGGTACATGGTGGACTCGCGGGAGGTGTTGGTGGCGCCCCAGAAAAACAAGCCGCCTGCAAGCCCCGAAAACACACATCAGGTCCATGCCCCCACCCCCCCTGCCTCGAGCATCCCCATGGCGATGTAAAATAACGGCAGATTTGCTTGAATAAGCCAAAATTCGGGGCTCGGGGTGTGCCACCCACCCGTTTCACTGACGGCGAAGGAGCAGGTGTAGCCGGCGTAGATCTGCGCTGCCCCGCGGCCCGGGAAGTCGAAGAGCTTGACCAGCCGCGGCACCATCTCGTCCTTCTGCTCCGCGTGGCCCAGCCGCCCGTAGCCGCCGAAGCCCCAGGAGAAAACACGCTTCTGCGAGTCCAGGACGAGCTGGGGACAGAAGGGACACCCGTGGTGAGCCGGGCAGCTCGCTGCAGGGAAAGCTGCAGCAGCCACAGCGACTGCACGCGCTGCAGCGCGCACCGCAGCAGGCATCATCCTGAAACACACTGTCCTTAAATACATCCTGCAGGAGTGTGAGCCTGCTCACGCTGCACCTATTTATTCTTGACCGCCCGCTGTGAATTCTCCATCCTTGGATGCACGCTGCAAAGCTGTCCCGGAATGCCTGCCACGAGTCTTTCCTCCTAACTCACCCTGCAAATCCGTCCTTAGGTGAACGTCACGGATCTCTACCCATAAATGCATGCTGCAGGTACTCCCCCTTAAATGCGCCCTGTGAATCTCTGCCCGTAAATGCATGCTGCAAATATTTATCCTTTTAAATGCGCCCTGCGAACCTCTATCCTTAAATGCCTGCTGTAACGATCTGTCCTTAAATGCGCACTGCATTTCCTCCTAAGTGCACGCTGCAAATCCGTGCCCAGTAACGAACGCTGCAAATCCTCATCCTTAAGCGCGTGCTGCAAACCTTTATCCTTAAATGCACGGTGAGAGAACTTCTCCTTAAACGCAGGCTGCAAACATGTGTCTGTAAATGCACCCTGCAGGTCCCCGTCCGTAAATGCGTGCCGCAAACATTTTGTCCTCGGAAGCACACCGCAGCCTTGCTACCCCTAAATGCATGCTGCAAAGCGTAAGGGTGGGCAACTGCAGGGCTCAGCTGGGTTTGCTCAGGGGATGTGCGGGTACAGAGGCCTGAAGCTTCGACTGGCACCCCGGCCCTTGTGCACACCTCCCTGCTCAAAAAAGCCACAGGCAGGGGCTTGGCCACAGTAAGACAAACCGAAGCAGGGGGAAACGGCGGAAAGGGATGGATTTTTTTTTGGCCGCAGTAACAAATTCGCAAAAAAAAAAAAAAAAAAAAAAAAAGGATGCGGAGATGAACAGCAAAGCCCTCGGTGCGAAACCCCGCAGGATCCTGCTTCTGACTGCTCACCGTGTGGTTGGCCCCGCACGCCACGTCCCGCACCACCACGTTGGGGACGGGCAGGATCTGCCCATCTTTGGTCTTCTCGATGAAGATGGCCACGCGGCGCGGCACCAGCTCGCAGTCGTACTCGATCCGCTGCGCGCGGGCGATGAACTTCCCATCCGAGTTGTGCCCTGTGCGGGGGGGCAACCGCGTTACAAAGCCGTCCCCTCTCCGCCTGCAAACCCTTTCCATTTTTGGGTTTGCGCCCCACTTTGGGGTTGAGTTCTGCGGGCGTCACAGGGGAGCGGCACGGCGCAGGTCACGCTTTGCTGCCGCACCAGCTCCGTTTCACAGACGGGAGAAGGGAGGCAGGGAACCCCCCCCCCCCCCGCACAGCTCAAACCTTTAAAAAAGGGCCCCAAAATATTACCGTACCCAGCTGCCCATACTCGGGGCACCCAAAGGAGTAGAGGTTTCCTTTGCAGTCCATGATCATGCTGAATTCGGCCCCGCAGGCCATTTTGGTGATGGGCTGCCCGTTGTACATGATCTGCAGAAGCAGAAAGGGGATAGAAAGTCAAGAAAAAGGCAAAAAGCTGGATTTCCTGCGGGAGGAAACGTCTCCGGGAGCTCACCCCCACCCCAGCTTCTTTTCTTTGGCCACCCGTTCTCACCTCCAGGAAGATCCGGACCTAAAACCCCAGGTTTTCACCTAAAAAAGGGAACCAGACAACCCCCAGGGTAGAGGTTTGGGCTGGTGGGCATGGGGAGACCCCCAAATCCTTCAACATTCCTATCAAATTTTTGAAAAAGGTTTTTTTTCCATGTTGTGCTTTGTCCACCCAATTTCAAAGCCAGCTGCACCTTCACTAGGAATGCCCTTGCACCCTACAGGGGTTAGGGCTGTGCCAGGGGCTTTTTCAACGAAAAACCACAAATGTGGTGTTTTTCACCCCTCAAAAAAAGGGGAAAGCGTCGAGAGGAGTGGATTTACCTGTGTAGGGCTTGGAACAGCATCCGTTTGGTTGCCAAGCCCCAGCTGCCCCATTTTATTCTCCCCAAAGGCGAACACGGAGCCACTCTCTGCGAGCCACGAAGAGGGGAAAAAAAAAACAAAATTAGGGGAAAACGCGGCCGTTTTGGGGCATTTTGCAGGAAGCGGGAACTCCTCCCGTACCGGTGAGAGCCAGCGTGTGGTTCCGGCCGCACGCTGCCAGCACGATGGCCTCGCTGCCCAGCACCTCGATGAGCTTGGGGGCTTCCACGCGCTTGGTGTCCCCGTGGCCCAGCTGCCCCTTCTCGTTGCGACCTGGTGAGAACGAGCGGTTTTGGGGGCTGCACACCGGGAGGACGAAGCCCCCCGGCGTGGCACCGCCAGGTTTTGCATCGTGGCTTTTTTTTTTTTGGGGGGGGGGGGGGGGCTTCGCTCACCCCAGCTCCAGAGCTTGCCCTCGGTGGTGATGAGGAGGCTGTGAGCCGCGCAGGGTCCCGACACCACGCTCCGCACCTGAATACCTGAGAGACACCCATAGCGGTGCGGCCCCCAGAGATTCTGGCCCAGGTTCCGATACGCAGCTGGTGGGAGAAAGGCAGGAGGTGAGGGCATTGCGCGGGGGCTGCTCTGCGCCAGCTGCGGGGCTGCGCACGCTTCGCTCACCTTGCTGCTTAGGCACTTCTTTGCGGCCGATCAAGTCCCAGTTGGTGGCTCCGAAGATCAGGAGCTGCCCTCGGCACTTGGAGCCCTCGAGTTTCTGCAACGGGGAGAATTGGTCAGCCTCCCCGCAGCCACCTCGATCTCGCGGGGATTTTTTTTGCATGCGGGGTAGGGCAAGGCCACCGAACACCCCAGCCCGCAGGTGCTCTCCCATTCGTTCCTGATTTTGCATCCAAGCTCGCAACCAAAACTGCATTTCTGAGCTAAGCGGCAGGGGGGCGAGGGGGATTTTTTGCCATTTGCCATTAACGCCCCCGCCGTACACCGCACAGCGCTGCACCCCCGTAGGGGAACAGAAGCAAAACGCTCCCCTTTTTTGGCTCCCCCTCCTTGACAAATGGGTCTGAAACGTGGGGTTTTGCTCTTTGCAGGAAGGAGCAGGGATCTGCACAACGCCCAGTGCTGGTTAATTAGTAATTATGGTTTTTTTTTTTCTCCATCTAAAAGGATGCCGCGACACTAGGCAAAGCCGCCGAGAGGAGAGCACGTGCAGCATGAGCTGTGTGCACGGCACAGGGGGCAAAGGGTTAACCTTCCAGGTTCAGCGCAGAAAAAAAGTGGATTATTTTTGCAAAAAATAAAAAATAAAAAATAAAAAGCTGCTGCCAGCTGGCCTCCCCATGCACGGGGCGGGAAGGAAAATACGCAGGGCTGCGAAAGGAACGAGAAAATGAGCGTGGCTGAAGGCTCAACCCACCCGGCGCCGGTCTCGCACCAATTTGTGCAATTTCTGCTTTTTGCAGCAAACGGAGTTAGAGGGAGCTACAAACGGCAGGAAAGGCGCAGGGCGCGGGGACGGACAGACGGCTGGATGCGGGGGGGTGAACGCACCTCAGGCTGTGCAGCCGGAGGGGGGGTCCTAGGAAGGCCCCCCCC